>NW_013666611.1:16222-29945 GCF_000517525.1 Limulus polyphemus | reverse complement strand
GTGTAAACGATGGATGTGTTCTTTAAGTGACAGAATGAGGACCATGTTTAAACGATGGATGTGTTCTTTAAGTGACAGAATGAGGACCATGTGTAAACGATGGATTTGTTGTTTAAGTGACAGAATGAGGACCATGTTTAAACGATGGATGTGTTCTTTAAGTGACAGAATGAGGACCATGCTCAAACGATGGATGTGTTCTTTAAGTGACAGAATGAGGATCATGTTCAAGACAAGGTTTCCAGTTTGAAATATGAAAATTAAAGTGATATACGCTGTTATTTAAGTTCAGTTTTCTGTGCCATACCACTATTAAGCCTGACTGTGCACCCTTTATATGAGTGTCGTATTTAGTTCACCTTCGCAACTCTTCTTCTGTGTGGAGGACTGATTCCGGGCTGCACACCCTCAGCACACCTTCGCAACTCTTCGCTTTGTGTGACGGACCACCTTTTCCGGTTATGTACACTCTTTATATAGATGTTATTTGAGCATATCTTTGCAAGTTTTTAAGTACTAAATGACTCGTACAGTTTTAATGACAAGTAGATTGCTTTAACATTTTACGAATTTGAGGTTTGTTCTCGCCATAACAAGCATTACCGGTTGAACAGTATGGCATGGTTTTTAACTGGAAGTTTATTTCCTCACTGCTGGCTACAAGAAATAGTCGTCTTTACTTGGTCGGAACAGAAAGACTCTTGGCCAGATGTCCATGACGTATGATGATTGATCGTAGTTTTATCCCTCTGTCATCATTGGCCAGAAGCTAAAAGCCACTTGTGGGAGTCAGATGGCTGCATTGTAGAAAGTATTTTCCGGTCTTTTGATGATTATTTTCCTCCCGTTCTACTTGGAGATGTGACATAAAGACCATATAATAAATGAAACTCAAGATATACATGTGCAGACTGTGTCTGATCAGAGAGCAGTAGTTTATAGCTGTTAATCAGCCCGCCTCCACATTATCTGAAAAATAAAATAAAACGATAAAATAAAAACCAAATTATGAGATTGTTAGGAATTGTTTTGAATTTTTTAGCTTATTGACAACTTGGATGTTATCTAATGATTTTTCGTTTTCGCAGTAAAGTAATATTAGTAATTCTAAGAAAACATGAGTAGAATATTTTTTATAATACGTCAACACACTACAACTAACATAACCAGTGCCGACTACGCCTTTCGTCCAATAAGAGGGCTCAACAGGCCGTTTTGGATACTACAGACGCAGCGTCGTGGTGGTCTAAGGTGATATATATATATATATATAGCATCAGTCTTCATGAACAACAACTGTTTAGGTGTGAATCAGATTAAGCAAGTGACTTGTAATTAATATCAATTCTAGGTATATAAGAGCACTGGAAGTATCAGCGTCAAGTAAAATATGAAATTAATTAGTTTAAAAGTTTGAGTACAAATTACACCATAAATAAAGTCGTTAGCCAAAAAAACTAACATCTAATTTTAATTCCTATCTTCGTTCTTCATATGATATGAACTAACGTCCCCTGATGAGACAGCAGTAAGTTTGCGAACTTACAACGCTAAAATCCGGTGTTCGATTCCCCACGGTGGACACAGCGGATACCCCAATATGTCTTTGCTCTAAAAAACAAATAAATATAAACTAACATATATTTCTAAATCCTATCTTCGCTTTTTCTGTGATCTGATAATAAAATAAAACACCATTAAACAAATTTGACATCTAAAGTATTATGGATTCCAAGCAGTGTTAGATTTCAAGTTTATAGAACTGATGGTGTCCACTACTTTTGTAAGTTCTATTTTTGACTGTTCTAGCTGTCAAAATAGTTTTTAAATACTTATACATAGCTTTTAAATTTACAGAATTAACTATTATCTGTTTTAACCTCTCGCGCCACTCTACAGCAGTGCGTTGTCTGTCAGTCAGTCAGTAAAAAACTAAAATGACGTCACATAAGAAATGCTTAACGTTGCAATTTGTACTGTCGTGACGTCAGTAAAACGCGCGCTTGCCATGAATCACGAGAATAATTAAGCACTCTGTAAGCTACAACACAGCACTGCATGTGAACTTCTAAAGCAAGAAATAAAAATATTTGTTGCTCTTACTTTTGGTTTTATTTACTCTTTAAACAGAACATTTTCGGGGACCCTGCGGAAGTACATCAAGTAATTGTTATCTATTAGCTCCAGCTAAATAAGGTCGTGTCTGTATCTAGACTTAAGTGTTGTTGTTTGTTTTCTTACAGTAGACTGAAGGTATAAAAATATGAATATAGGCTTCTAAAACTGAAGTTAATAACTTTCTTGTCTTTAAATTCACGGTAATGAATCGAAAATTAAATTGATAATAATTCGATATTTTATTGTAACTAAAGTACATGTAAAGCATTTTAAGTAATATGAATTGTTTTCTTCTATTTGAAATAAGAACAAAGACTCGTGTTTTCATGGCAAAGATTTCCTCTGTGAACCTCCTCTAGGTGGCACAGGTTTCTTTGCCTTTTCTGTCTCAGTCGGAACGAAATTCAAAAACGAAGTTAAGTGTGTTTTAGACTGAGTCTCTGTGTGAAAAGAAACGTCCTGGTACATTACAAAGTTGTTGTGTAGTTCAAGTGTGTATTGTTATTTAGCTCAAAATTGAGCAGACACACGAAACAAGTATCGAATTAAAAGAAAAATGTACACCCAAGCATATATTGATGCAGCCTCCAAATGTGGGCGATTAACATGTAGCCCCTCAGTAGGTGGGCGTTAAAGTATGTGGATTAAAACGCTAAAAATTAGGTTTCGATTCCCGCTTAACAACAAACAAACGATGACTATTATAAATTAACACAGTACAGCAAGCCCACCTTCCTCACCGGGCCTGTCATGGCCTAATGGACGCTCAACTCGCAACCTGTATGCCGCGAGTTCGAATCTTCTTACCGAATATGCTCATTCTTGCAGTCGTGGAGGTGATATAATATGACGGTTAATCCCACTTTTCTTCAGTTAAATAGCAACCTATGAGTTAGCGGGTGGTGGTGAATAGCTGCCTTCCCTCTAGTTTATTTCTTCTAAACTAGGGAGGGCTCGAGCAGATAACCCTCGAGCAGTTTTGCGCGAAATTCCACAAACATTCTTTCGTTTTAATATTCTCCTAGCTAGCTTTTGGATACAATTACAGCAACCGTATTCAGGTTCTCTCGTCTAAAATCAGCTGTTCTAACTGAGAATATAATCAACAATTACAGCAACCGTATTCAGGTTCTCTCGTCTAAAAGCAACTGTTCTAACTGAGAATATAATCAAAGAATCCTTAATCATACCTCTTTTTTCAGTCCTTCTGTAGGAAATGAATTATACATAAAGACGTAACCTCGAGTCAGAAAAATAAGAACATTTAATTTGGTTTACGAATATTTTTATGTTAGTTTTTTCAAATGTATATAACAAGTGGACAAATTATTTGAATTATTTTTCTTTCATTACGTACATTTCAATACTATTAAATTTTTCTTATTTGTATCGTATAACATTTGCCAGTTTTACAAAGTACAATCTCGACAGCAGCTTTTTTTTCATTAAAAACGCGTTTCTTAATCTTCTTTAATAACCTTCTCCTCCTCCTCGTTTTAAAATTATTGTTATCGCCTGACCAAGGGGTGTTAGTAGGTACACTTGAAACTTCTTAGCTTGTGCTCTCGAAATACTTGTCCCGAAATCCACAAGTACTCAACCTTTCTTTTCGTATGTTACACCTTCTCCAATCGTCATCTAGCAATAGAAGTAGTCGTTTCTTAGTTGTTCAAACGGGATACGTATCTAACCAGTGACCCAAGTTCCTTATCAAGGAATCTTGCCAGTTATCACATGGTATAGTATTTTATAACAATTGACCAATCTAAATTTTATTTATGGATTGTCCTTTGAAAGGTATTTTTCCACCCTTATTTTTTTTCTTACATTTCTTTCATTCAAGCCACTTTACACTTATATATTTGTTCATCTATCATTGTATCTATTTGTATCTGTCTTTCTCCCAGTTTGAAGATTGCCGTAATGTCGAAAATATTGATTTTTCACCGTCCCTGGTGTGCTTGGTCTGCAAATAGGCACGGTAGACATCAAGAGACCCGATGTCGAGGTTATAAGGCTAAGCTGATTGATATATATCCTCTCACTCTTTATAGCTGCAGTGGTAAGCAAACAGCTGTTAAACATATCTCTGTTTATCACATCACGTGCATCGTGGTGATACCAATAAATCACCGCTGATTACGCTCTAGGTAAATACACAACGTGCTGTATACGTGAGACCGACTGAACAAAGTCGTAGTTGTTGCAGGCTTTCTGGCGGAAGGTTTTGGCCGCAAGTAACGGGTTAAAACAATAAGAACAAAGAAGATATAATGCGTTTGTATTAGATCTTCATGAAACTGTTGTCCGACTTTTTAATGAAAATAAATTAATAAAACTGTTGTAGGTAAGAATGTGTTTACAATGTTGGGTGATGAGACAAACATACTACCCAAAACTACTTTTGTTTAGTAAGAAAAAATACTGTCTACAGTGCTAATGTTGTGATACAACACAACAAATTACTGCTGTGTGATAAAAAGAACTGAGTATATGGTGTTAATACTTTAGCAAAAGACACAAAACTACTGTTGTGAAATACGAAAAATACTACCCATAGTAGTAATGGTGTGATACAACACATACAGCTACTGTAAATAGCACGCGTTGTTTTTACCATACGCTGTTAACACCAGAAATGGTTCGGTTCGTGTCAAACAATTCAGCTTCCTACGTTAGAGAGACAGTGTAGGAACAAATAACATTATCCTTGTCATATGGAGCTTAACGTAAACGGGGAGGAAGTGAATTTTAATCCATGTGCTTCGTCACATCTTTTACACGTTCGAAGATTATCTGTGTACGTTTAGTTTGCCGCCTCTATTTCCTTAAAATGATATAATTGTCCTGATCTAGCTACACGCTTTATTGTGCAAATGTGCTTTTAGCTGCAGTAGATAAAGGAATGACATGTTGATAAGCCTCTAATTTAGGGAAACTCGTATCTTTCAGATGTCAGCCAGACGTATAAACTCAAATGGAGTTTAGTAATGAACTTTAAACTTATGCTGAGTCTTCCCATCATTCTGTGTGTCAACAAATGTTTATGAATTAGTACAATTGCTGTAGACAAACAGTGGATCGAGTGTTTAGAAAAAGTTTGAGTCATCAAAAATCCACAACAGGTAGCGACATCCGTTAAGTAGTGTTGCTGTATAAAATGCGTTCCATCATTGTCAGTTAATGTTTTGTAGCAGTCACCTCGGGATATATACTTCACAGCACTGAGAAAATCCTGAGCAGCCATTATCCATTATATCTTGTGAATGGCCTGAGTGACCTTTTAGGTTTTTCAGTATTTCAGTAAAGCTTATAATTTGGCCTTAGTTTTATCAATTAATATAAATGATATATAGTCGGATCAACAATGATCTTATACAACCATTTTACTCATGTTAGCCACCAGAGGCACTAAAACTGATAACAATCCAAATTACAGATGTACGGACATTTTGTTTTTTTACCGCCATTTTTTAAAAGCGAGATTTCTTTACCCTTTTTCTAGTATTATAATAACTCCAGTGCTACACGACTATAAGTTAAAATTTATGAAGGTTGTATCATTTTTGGACTCTGTACTTCTGTTGTTGTTGTATTTTTTACGTCTATGTATTTTTATCACACTGAACTCTTTCAAGTATTTTCCATTTTATTATTTACACAATATTTCTTTCTCACGTTTCGACTTCTCTTTCACCTTTTTGAATACACAACACCGATGGACCTAAGATTCCTGAGAAAATATTGCATTCAGAATTATATGCAGCCAATAGCATGCTGAATACTCTTAGTGTATGCGTTCACGAGATAGAAAATGTTCTTGTTGTCGTTACTCTTTTCTACTAAACACACTTAAAGTTTTTTAGATTTTACAACTAATTAGTATTAAAGTGTAAATCAGTCTTCTATCACTCAGTAGGCCAATCGTGGCCTAGTGGTTAGCGTGCCCTGATTGTTAATCCGAGGGTTTTATATGCTCCACGCTTTGGGACTTTAGGTGCATTATAAGAGTAACGGTAAAACCCTATTATTTGATCAGACAAGAGTAGTCCAAGAGTTGGCGGTGGGTGGTGTTCACTAGCTGAGTTCCCTCTAGTCTATCACTATTAACTTAGAGACAGCTAATCGCAGATAGCCCTTGTGTAACTGTATGTGAATATTCTGAAACAATCGCTAAGCTGCCTTAGCTTATAACTTGAGTAATTGAAATGTGCATTGAAAGAAGTATCAAAGCTGGACTATTTTCTGATGTTAGTGAATTTAACAGGTAAAAAGGCACAACTGCATACACGAATTACAGAGTCTAATTACAAAAAAAAATATGCAGTAGAAATTATGAACCAAATAAAGGCAGTTTCTAAGGCATTATTCGCAGAAAGAATGGCGGGAAATAATGACTTTGGCTTCCAGATAATAAAGAAAATTGATTTCGTGCGTTCCTTTCCTAGGAAGCACTTGAAAGAAAGAAATTTTTCACTTGTCAGAAATACAGACGTGCAATTTGTTGTGATGACTTATAGCCTATAATGTCATTACATCCATTCTTCTATACTTCATGGTAAAGTGAAAAATTACTTCCTGCTGGGCATGACGTCCTTATACTTAATTATTATTTTTTAGAAAAACAACAACATATCTGGGTTTCAAAGGTTCAGTAACTTTTTCACAAATGTTTATTTCTCAAATAGAGGATAATATCGGAGGTGGGAGGGGATTAAACGTAAAATAATAATATTCTGATCCAGAAAGTTGGACTTGTGTTATCGTTAACTGTCTTGTGGTAATCGTTAGTGGTTCAGCATAGTTTTAACGAACTTTCATGGTAAGTAACAAACCAATGTGACATATACATAGATGATAATGGTACTGTAGGACCCTTTTTATTTCCAATACAAATACTTCTATAACATTCACTGTTTTGCACTGGAGATAGAGATCATAAGAGAAATTAATAATCACATAATTATATAAAACAAATAGTTATAGAACTTGTAGATTAGTTTACACGTATAAAATAAGCTCCTTCTGTATCTGTAAAACTGATTTTCTAGCTTGTATGTAATAACTGAGAAATGCTTAGGAACAGAAACCGTTTGGTATAACAGTTTTCAATTATATTTATCCTGAACCGGAAATATTTGGACAAAAAGCTCTTTCTCCTAACTTTAATAAAGACACTTGCATGCCTGAATAATGTTAGTTAATTTTTGGTACATCAAAACACAATGTCTTTCACCTAACTTCAACAAAGACACTTGCATGCCTGAATAATGTTAGTTAATTGTTGACACATCAGAACACAATGTCTTTCACCTAACTTCAACAAAGACACTTGCATGCCTGAATAATGTTAGTTAATTTTTGGTACATTAGAACACAATGTCTTTCACCTAACTTAACAAAGACACTTGCATGCCTGAATAATGTTAGTTAATTTTTGGTACATTAGAACACAATGTCTTTCACCTAACTTTAACAAAGACACTTGCATGCCCGAATAATGTTAGTTAATTGTTAATACATTAGAACACAATGCTTTCTAAGTATTAGACAAGATATCTCTCACTTCCATGACTGTCTACACTAAAACAAAATATGCTTGGCAGTATTTCAGAGGTGGGGGAAAAGCAGTTTTATAAACAAATTTATAATAATACATTTCGACAAGTCTTATAAACATGCAAGAATAACCATGGTAGGACTGGTCACATATCAGACTGAAATACTGATTAAAATTCTTTAAAATTTACAAATTATAAAGATGAAAATAAATAGATATCTAGCAAGAGAGAGAGAGAGAACTCGAAAGCAGGTAGGTATGTAATGAAAATATTATACAGCTATTTAAGAAGGTAACTGTAGGCAGAACGAAGGAACAACATGTTGTGTCTGTCTTCACAACTATAGCTATAGTTTCAAAAAAAGAATTTCTAGTGTTGTATGCATTTATGTCTACATATATTTAATGTTGGTCGAGTACCTTACGATAGTTGTAAGATGTCACGAGTAACAGTAAGTAGGTTGAGTAACTTGTGATAGTTGTAAGATGTCACGAGTAACAGTAAGTAGGTTGAGTACCTTGTGATAGTTGTAAGATGTCACGAGTAACAGTAAGTAGGTTGAGTAACTTGTGATAGTTGTAAGATGTCACGAGTAACAGTAAGTAGGTTGAGTAACTTGTGATAGTTGTAAGATGTCACGAGTAACAGTAAGTAGGTTGAGTACCTTATGATAGTTGTAAGATGTCACGAGTAACAGTAAGTAGGTTGAGTAACTTGTGATAGTTGTAAGATGTCACGAGTAACAGTAAGTAGGTTGAGTAACTTGTGATAGTTGTAAGATGTCACGAGTAACAGTAAGTAGGTTGAGTAACTTGTGATAGTTGTAAGATGTCACGAGTGTGGTTTAGTAACTTAATCGTCTTATTACTGTTGTATAAAGACAGTTTGTAGTATAGATAATGAAGTCAAGGCTCTTCGGTAATGTTATTAATATCAGCAACAACGTTTATCATGGTAATTTTCATTGAATATTTTGTTTTTAAGAAGTTTTATCAAACCTTTGTAATCCCATATTATTTTTTGCATCAGATGTTTAGAGTAGGGACCATCTCTACTTATATAAATAATTCATCTTTAATAAATCTGTACCATTAACGACAACTATATTTTTAAAATGTAAAAATGATTTTCAATATTTGGCTTATCATTTAGAAACATTGATAAGTAAAAATTTAAAAAATATTTAAACCTTATCAAAACTGTATTAAAAATACGTTTTCATAACGTATAGTTGATGTGTTTAATTCTGGAATTTACTGGTTGGTTATTTTGCCAATTTTTCAAGGCTTATGACAGTAATGTGATTATAAAGGTAACTCCATATCTATAATTGACCGCGCATTGAAAACTGTTTGCTCGAGAATAACAAAATTTATTCGAAGGCACATTAAAAACCATAAATTTCATTTAGTGTTTCAAAACTATGCTATATTGCACACCTAAATCTCGTTTCTTTTTTGTCAAAGTAGCATTACTTTTATTTTTCTTCCTCCCCTCTCTTTCTCCAATACGAGAATCTTAATTTGAATAAAATGTGTAACAACGCACAAGATACTGCGAGAATAAATTAATACTATCCAGAACAGACGATAATTACATTAACTTGATTCAAGGATATGCTGGATACGCTGATTAAGAATGACGAAAAGCATGATGAACACTTTCTGTGACAGATTTTTAAACGCATTTATCATGTTCAAACTTTCTTGGGTAAATCTGCTGAATCTCAATGTACCTCTGATAAAAATTTGGTTTTCAGATAATATCATTTTAAATTCGGAGTTTTCTTTATAATTACCTTATATGTAAAACGTGAGTATATAACCATTGTTTTTTTTCGAATTTGTGCTCTTCTTCGTTGATGTCATTTTAATTTTAATTAACTCTGACAATTCACTGGTTATTTATTTCTTAATCTTTCTGTTGAAAGGTTTGCCTTTCCAGAGTTATTTTTCTCGAGCACTGAATATTGTATTAAAAATTAGTTGCAAAATTAAATACTTAAAGCTATTTTTGATAGTTGCCTTCAAACTTGAGTGTATACTAATATATACTGAATGATATTAAAAAACATATTGTGAG
Organism: Limulus polyphemus; assembly: GCF_000517525.1. NCBI lineage: Eukaryota > Metazoa > Arthropoda > Merostomata > Xiphosura > Limulidae > Limulus > Limulus polyphemus. The sequence continues at coordinate 20,184 of NW_013666611.1, read as the reverse complement.
TTTAATACACTTCGGTATTTATTTTTATTAATATAGTATCATTTTTCATTACATACGCGAGCAGATGGTAAGTATATAACAATCTTATTATTGTAGTACTGACTAAAACCACCAGGAGAACATATTCTCCAGATGTGCTAGTCATCTCTTTTTAATTCCAGGAATACTAGATAAGAAAAACAAGATATATTTTTGAAAAAAAAAAACAGATAACATTAATACACTGTGCGATGATACATCATGAACAAAGAGAATAGCAAACTGAAGTCTGATGATACATTGCAAATGACTGATATCCTGAAAGGTCTGTCTTGTAATTTCTGAGTTTGACTCTGTAAGAAGATTGTATGAACTTGATACAGTATATATTGTGTCAGTCTATGGCATTTAGAGAAGTTGTCTGTACAATATCTTTTCATCTTGGTTCAAAGTGCTGCTGGATCCTTGTTTATATCAAGGTACATGAAATCGGGTTTTCGTCTGCCACTACTTAACTGATCGTGGAGTGATACTTATGTACCAAAGCATTTTCACTCAGGCAACATATTGTAAAAATGTTTTGCAGCATTTGATCACTAATCAATTTTTACATTTAACTTCGTTATGATGAAGTGTTCTTTTTAAGTTCAATACTGCACAATGATCTGCGTATTCCTTACCGCAATGATCAATCCCCTAATTTAAGCATTATTAGCCTTCAAACTTTCCGCTGAGCCACTGGGATGGCAATTTTGTGTGAGTTTGACATTTGAACTATTTAGCTTAAACGATTAATCTCTAACTATATTTACCTTTACACCAGATTAGGTGAAAAATTCAGTTAAAAACATCACACGTACAGTTAAGGAGTTGAAGACAGCATCCTCCTGAACTCTGTATAACGTTAGCTTTTTCATGCTGAGTGCTATTACGACGTGTTTTTATCTTTAAAAAATACAACAGTCGACAGAAATAATGTAATCGCAAACACTAATGCAACATATATATATATATACATGGCTCTCGGCTCACGCAAAATCCAACTATTATTTTTTTTTCCTCTACAGGGATCAGTGACGTGGCCGAAGTCCAGCTTCACAATCCACCTCGAGAAAAGGACTTGGTTCCCGGCAGAGAGCTGGTACTCCGATGTAAAGCTGATGGAAGCTCTAACATCAGCTACGAGTGGTTCCACAATGGTAACAAGATCTCCAGAAGCAACAGGGTATCCATTCGCCACAGACGACTCCACATTCACAAACTGACCCTTGAAGATAACGGCATTTATTCCTGTCGTGGTGTTAATGAAGCTGGGGTTTTAGAAAGCACCAACAACTTTGCCCTTCGTTTAAAAAGTGGGTCGTACATTTTTTTAAAGAGAGATATAAAAGAACTTGGAAACAAGTATTGAAGTTACATTCCAATAAAGCAATGAATGATTTAATTTTTTGTTTAACATAACAAGATGGTCTAACGCCAACCACGAAAACTACAGTGCCGAATATTCGAAAACAACTTTGTTATATGAACGTAATGTAGTGCTATAGTGTTAGTTGTTTAATCTCAGCGGAAAATAGTGCAAATAGAAACTCAATGTCCTTAAATATAATATTGATGGATGTTCCAACTTTTACTTCATGGAATTGTTTAGCGTATTACTTGACAAAATATAGCGATTCAACTTTTATTGTGTCTTATGTTAATCACAGTTATTAACTCAGTTATATACAATTTTCGTTGTAACAGAAGCATATCTAATTTGTGGATATTTTACATGTTGTTTTGAACAGGACTAGCCTTAAAATTCACTTGTGGAAATTAGATGTAGTAAAATATAATCATTATAAGTTTCCAGTAAACTATGTCACATTCAGTTTCATATTTCTAATCAGAATTTGTGCACACAGTGATTCCCGTTATATACATAGGCCTTCAAAGTGGTAATCAAAATACAGTAGCTAATGGCCGTCAGTAAATAAAGGAATCTAGTGATAAATATGTAAACAGTATATATCATAATGACTTCCAGGTAAACAGGTGCCATGTATTCTGAAGCTTCCACAAGACGTTACTGTAAGGAAGGACGATACTGCTGTGTTTGACTGTGTATATGAAAATGCTGTGTCTGTACAGTGGTACTACCATAACAAAGAAGCCATTCTCCACAACAGTTCAAGGTAAATACCTGGATAATTTCTTTGGATTATACACTGTATTTATTTTTCCCCTCAGCGTCTGCTTTTTGTCGTTGTTGTTTTACTGAACAGATTTATTTTCTATTAGAAACGTATTTAGCTGTATATAAAATGAAGGAGTTTTGAATTTAAAAAAAGGCCATTCTAAATTACAAACACAAAAGAATCAAAAACTTCATCTTTGTTTACATAGTGATATTTTGAATTTGGTATTTGCAACTTGTGTACCTTATACGACACACTGATTAAAAGGCCAGGTCAGAGACCCCAAGACTCAGACTTAATTGTTCTTAATTTAGAGCTGCTAACTAGAGAAAAGGCAAAGAATTAGTAGTGCTCAACGCCTACATGGTTACTCTTAACCGAATATCGGGACTGACCGTTACTTCTGTAATACGCCCACCGCTGCAAGTGCGAAACGTGTTCATCAGCATATCGCGGGTTTGAACCTTGGTCTTCCCAAGTCATAGCCTAGCACTAACTACCATATTACACCCAACCTATACATAATAAAGTGTCTGACGAAAACCATACTTGCATAATCGTAGGAGTTGAAAGAAGTATAAAAGGTCAAACTTTAAAAGAATTACCGAATAATTTGAAACACTGTTTATTCTAATAGCTATCACGTGACAAATGAGTTTCGCCTATGCTGAACATTGACGGAAGTCTTAGCCAATAAATAGTTGACCAAATGTTGGAAGCGAAGATCAAACAATTATGTTCACAGTTACTATAATACTGAATTAATGTGTTTCAAAACTATGAGGAAAAAAATGCACGAACTGTTGTAATTAGTGATGAAGACACAACTGTATTTAATAATTAGGCGAACTGAAAACATCAGGCATAAGAAGAAACAAAGATTACACAACGTATATTCCTCTGGGTATATAAATACATTCAATAACTTTTAATTTCCTCAAGAATTCTAGTTATTAATATAAGGAAACCATTCATCGATCAGTGTGGATGAATTTTGTCTTATCGTTCAAGTTTGTAAAGATTCAATTATTTAATTTTTCAATCGTAAAAAAATAAAACCTCTTGCATGTTTTATGTTTGAGAAACTATTGACAGTATAAATATCAAAATTACCCATAAGTATCCATACAAAAACTATACGTTCTGGTAAGGAATGTTAAAAAACGCTTTGAGACACTGAAGCCAAAACTTCCAAGTAAATTTAAATAATTCGTAATCCATACAGTTACTGACTCAACTATTCAAATTTTAAGTGTGATTTTACTTCACTTCATTATTATATGCTGCAATCATACTATTTGTATAACAGCATAGTTACCATAGAAACGAAATATCTAGCCTAATATATTCGTTACAGTAATGTAAAGTCTCCTGAAGTTCATTTCAGGCGCCATCAAACGGTGCAGGCGGAAGTTTTGTAATTTATTGCTTCTGGGCACGCAATGCCTAACATTCAGAAACAAAATAAACTACTAACTAGTTGCTTATTAATACCCAGGATTTGATGGGGGATGGGAAATTAATAACGTTCAGAATTATATTTTTAACAAAGCACTCTGGAAACTATACCAATGAAGCGATTGAAGAAACATTTCTTGTAAAGCAAATTTTGTAGATCTGGAGTGAACATATACACAGCATGTATATATATATATTAGTAAATTAATAAATTTATCAGCAAAAGGCTGATAAAACAAGAAAAAAAAACATATATTTGTGGCTATTTACAGTAGAAATTGTGAATTCAAAACGCAAAGGAAAGCAAAGATATTTGACTTTAATTTTACAGCCGATAACATTCCC
>NW_013666611.1:7324-15222 GCF_000517525.1 Limulus polyphemus | reverse complement strand
CGTTATAATGTGACGGTCAATCCCACTATCCGTTGGTAAAAGAGTAGCCCAAGAGTTGGCGGTGGGTGGTGATGACTAGCTGCCTTCCCTCTAGTCTTACACTGCTAAATTAGGGACGGCTAGCGCAGATAGCCCTCGTGTAGCTTTGCGCGAAATTCAAAACAAACAAACAAACATTCCCCAAGCATCTTGTCTTCCAATGACTTCCAAAGTATATAATCTACAGCATAACTTTGTAAATAAAAGTAATGCAGATAGGCTTAAAGTTTGTCACGTGTTTTTTGTTGTTGTTTTTTATAGCACCGATATTACATGTATTTGGAAATTTGTGATTAGACTTCAAATGGAATGTCAAATAAATTTAACAGATTAACAGTACTAGAAAGCACCCTTATGAGTTCTAACTACTAAATATGTGAGACGAACGTACTACTGGGCACTTCTACTCTAAGAGTAGCCGCATGGGATTAATAAACTGAATTCATTATTTCAAATTGCTATGTTTACCATACTTCTTAGGTTTACTAAATTTACCATATTATTTGAAACTGCAAAATGTACCCTATTAATTGGGCCGAATAAACATACCGTATTAATTGGTACTGGCAAATATATCGTATTAGTTTAAAAGGTTAAATTTACCATATTATTCGAAACTGCTAAATTTACCGAATTAATTGTAACATACAAATTTACCGAATTAATTGTAACATACAAATTTACCGAATTAGTGAGAACTAATAAATTTCTCGAATTAATTTACCGTCTTAGTTGGATCTGCTAAAGTTAAGGTATTGTATATATATATATATATCTTTGGATATACTGAACCTGCTGTATTAGTTGGTTAAATATGCTAGCATCGTACTAGTTAGAAAGGTTAAATTTGCCATATTAGTCGAAGCTGATAAATTCACCGATTTAGTTGAAACATATGAATTTACCGTATTTGTTGGATCTGATAAATGTAACGTATTATATCTTTTTTTTATTGTTTGTTTGATTGTTTGAAGATAAGCACAAAGCTTCACAATAGGCTATCTGTGCTCTGCCCACCACGAGCATGTTGTATGCTGTATTAATTGGTGCTGACATACTTATCGTACTAGTTAGAAAGATTGAATTTACCATATTACTTGGAACTGATAAATTTAACGTACTGTACTGTCTTTGGATTTGTAATAATTGGAGTTGCTAAATTTACGGCAAAAACTGGAATTGCTGAATTTACACTATTATTAAGATAACTGTTAGATGTAGGACATCATCAGTTAATTTAGTTCTAAATTGAATACGCATATATTATCACGTTTTTTTGTTTCTAGAACAAAGCCACACTGAGCTATCTGCTGTTTACACTAAGAGGGATTGAACCCTGTATTTTAGACTTATCAGTGTCCTACTGGAGGACTATATTACCGAAAGAAAACATGCATTTCAGATTTTTCTAAATTTATAAAAACTACTGGGTATCATATAAAAATCACTAATATCAAAACAAGTTTTAAAAACGCATACCTTATTAATTTACAATATTTCTAACCACACTACAAAATTAACAGCTTTGAGTTTGATAACGCTTTGCACACCTCCTATCATATTAACATGAATAACTAAAATAAATGCTACATTTTTGTATATTAAGTAAATAACATGCCTTTTAAAAACGTGTGCGCTTTAAACACACAGTATAATTGTAAAAATGTATTTTAAATTAAGTGTTTTAATAACATATTCATGTGTGTTAATAAGTATTTAAAAAATGCACCATTTTAACGCTCTGACACCTGCTCTTGAGAAGAAGCTGTCGTACAGTGCGTATCGCCAGCTCCTGAGGAAAAGTGACATTACAGTGTATTGTGTGTGCTTTACGGTCTTAAAAAGCTATACCAGTAGACGACGGGGGGGGGGGGGGCACAAACAGCCAGAATGTTCTCTGACACTCTGAGAATTTGGTTGTGAAAGACACTTAAATTTAGGTATAAGATAAATGGCTTATATATTTCTGTAGATACATATTTTTAAGAGTTTGAAGTGTCAGGACTCAGTTCCGGCTACAGCTGCCGTAGCGGTGTTCCGGTAACCCCTGCCACCACTACACCCCTGATTATTTCAAGAGTCACATTAAAGGAAACGTACCCCTTTTGACAAAGGTGCGCACATGAAAAAATAAGATAATATATATTGAGTATTTACCCTGAATTAAATCAAGTTTAGAAATATTATTATGTAAACATTTAAAGTACTTGCTATCTTTCACTCTTCTCAGTAATAGATTTCTAATTAAATGTATAATACAACCACTAAGCTTTAAAATGGCCCCTTAGTAGCTCCGCAATAATTCTGAAAGCTTACTAAGCTACAAATTGAGGTTTATTACCCGCGGTGGGCACAGCACAGATAGCCCATTGTGTAGTTTTATGCTTAAACGAACAACAAGTTTAAAATTTTAACGAGACGTTGCCGCCATCTTTTCTACAAAACCAATAACATACAGGTCGCATTCTCTTTAAGATGGCTGACAATTCTTCTTGTGCTATAGCTGATGCTTTACTAGCTAGAATATTTTTACAATTGCTAGTGTCTTCGAAGTTGGCAACAGTAATTAAGAATAAAAAATAAACTTGTACCAATTTTGTAGTACAAATATTGTAAACTGCAGATTTTCGTTTTTTTTCGTATTCATTTTGATTTGTACAATTCAGATTCTAAATGTGTAACTAGAGGGACATTCAGTAGAGCGCATACCTCCGCCACGCAGCGTTGATCATATTCGGCTATCAAAAAACAAGAAACTATGCCTGTATGTCCGTCGTCATCAACTGACACAGACCATTTTTGGTAGGACAATATTCTACATATGTCCACCAAAATTCTTCAAAATCTGATCATTTTTGACTGAGTTATAGAGCAAAAATAGTGTGAAAAATCACTCACCATGTTAACAGATAAGGATTTTGTTTCTATTTTCATGACCTTGTTGTGACCTTGACCCTCCAAAAACTACTCAATTCTAAGTCGGGTTATAGTCCAAATATATACCAACTTTTGTCAAAATCCATTCAGCCATTTTCGAGTAATCTTTCTGACAAACACACACACACACAGATGAAAACACAACCTGCGTCCACTTTTGGTGACGGAGATAATAATAATATTATAAAAATAGTGGTTTAAATGCGAAAACTGAGGAACCATTGGTTATGTACCTTAGTATAACTGAAGTCATTCTTAAAGTAAACGTTTTAAACGCTCAGTGATTTCCTAACGTTTGTGGTTATAAGTGCATCTCGTGAAATTTTCGAGAAGCTTTTGTTTCGAAAATGCAGACATATGCTATATATGCATCAACAGTCGCTAGAATGACTCCAAAAATTAGAACATTTGTTTTCGGAAGCGATTCGCGAACTACTCCTAATAATCATAAGAAGAGGGGGAGATGCTATAAAAATAAAACAAAACAAACGAATAACAAAAAAAATGCCGTATTGGTAACATAAAGTAGCTGAAATGGTTACAATATCATCCTCTGTGATTGGTTGGCTCTTCAACCATTGTTTGAGATGCTAGTTGTTTGTTACAATTACAACCTACTTGTGTCTAATGCGATAAATTTTAACTGTGACGTTTGCTATATGAAACGAGAATGTGAGTGAAAAAACAAGTGACGATATCCGTCTTGTTAGGCTTGCTACGGAGATTATGTACTCTGATGGATAAAGGGCAGTTTAGGGTTATGTAAGTCAAAAAGTTTAATAACCTTTGGTTTAGAAACTGTTATTGTGGGAGACCATCCCAGGAGTGGATAAACCAGAGACGTGAAGAAGCTTAAGTAGTGATATTTATCGACAGTGGCGCGGCATTTTCTATGAGTTTCATTACAAAAAAAAGTAATTATGGTGGATGCTATCCCCTTCGTAATTTAAATACCGTCTGTATACAGTCGTAAGCTACTTGCCTTTCATAGTTAATTTCCTGTTGCGCAGCGACGAGTCGGGTGCGAGCTAATTCATAGTCTTCTTGTTCGTTCGAAGCAGTGATAAGTACGGTGGATATTGAGATAGTCAAGAAGCCCGCGTCTCTCAGAACACTTCTCTTACAGCGGCGCCATTGAAATTTAAATGTTCTTCCCCCTTTCTAGATTGGCGGAATAGCTGCAATCGAATAATGTTGCAGGCTCAAAAAGAAAGAAAAAAAAACGCTGAAATACTGCTGTTAAAAATATAAAAATTATAGTAACTATTTTCGCGTCTCGTTCACTTGAAGTGACCAATTAGGATATAATTCTTTTTTATATTTTAAGGAAGATGATAATTTATTCTGAAGACGAAAATAACAAATACAATTATAGCATGTTAAAATATAAAAATACAAACATGGCAAAAAGTTATCTAAGAACTTTAAAAGGCAACATTTAGGCCAAACATTTTAGGACCCGGTGACTGTAATTTTGCAAAATTTTGATATTTTTTTCTCTGTATCTTGCTTCAACCGTTTTTTTGTTTTCATATCCTGATATTAATAACGCAAAACGATGATACTTAAAATTTTAGAAATACCTGTTGAATAAGAATATCGTTTTGTTGAATGATGCCTCAACAACAACAAAAACAAGCAGTAACACTCTCTTTAATTATATATATATATAACACCAAAGAGAGAGTGTTTGTTTGTTGGATTTCGCAAAAAGCTATTCGAGGGCCATATATCCTAGCCATTCCTAATTTAGAGGTAATATACTAGAAGGAAAACAGTTAATTAATCACCCACCGCTAACTCTTGGGTTTTTGTAATCGAATAGCGGAATTGACCGTTACTTATAGATTTGCTCAATGATTCGTATTTTGAAAAGGAAAATATTTTATTACTGTGTTCCATTCCCTGTTTTAATCTGAGGTTAAGTTAGGCGGTAAGAACATTTTAAATAGCCTTTTTATTTCAAAATATTTTTAAATGGAATTAAATCACCATGACAGAAATGCCACTAGGGGTCGTTATAAGTTGACTGTTCATAATTAAGCACAAAGTTACACAATGGGCTATCTGTATTCTGTCCACCACGGGTATCGAAACCCGGTCTCTGGTGTTGTAAATCCGCAGACATACTGCTGTGCCATTGGTGGGCAGGGTCGTTATAACAGGCGAATAGTTTTTCTTATAGTTTCTGGAATCAATTCGTTACGAGTCTCTTTCACCTCAGCGTATTATTGTTTATAAAAATGCCACTTTCCAAATTTGAAGCTAAAGAGATCATTATGTTATTAGGTTATAAGATTGTTGCCTTGGTTGTAGTGCCCATAAACTATTTGGTATAATAAACTTTGTCAAGTATCTTTCATTTTTCGTAATCATATAAAGAAAAGTAGAAAACAACCTACTAATACGTCATAATTTAGTCATTAACTGAGTAATGTGGTGTTTAGAACGGTCATGACCCGTTCAAAGTGTATAGTCGTTCTCGTAGCTATTAGATGTCATGCTTAGCACTTGTAACCTTTGATACTGACATGTTTAGACTAATCTTGTTGTGGTGGTTGGTAGAACATGAGCAAAGTGCTTTGTTTGTTTATGATATAAATTATATACTAACTTTTCAAAATTGCTTCATACTAAAGATATAAAACTTGTAGCGATGATGCCTATATTATTTATAACTACCGGCAACGTCACAACCGCCTTAATGTTTTAATGTTAGACCATTTTATAATTACATCATCCCACCTACACGTTCTGTCTGCTTACATAATACCCTGAACTAGCATATATGTATTAATATGATGAAATATGGCAAATTAATATATCGGGTTAGGTAGTTTTAGACAGCTGCATGTATAATATCGCACGTCTGTGATACTGATCTCCTAGAAACAGTATTGATGAGAAGCCTAAATATACGCTTCTTAGGTAGGTACATTTAGATCAGCCAGAAATAAGCAAGTATAGAGGAATATTTTAGCTTCTTGAATGATCAAATTGTCAGTAAATATTCAATGGACAGAAGAAGACAATTTTTTCGATTAACATCATCACATGATCAACAACATATGCTGATATATATGTCAAAGAAAAGAAATATTTAACATGTATATACAATCATTTAACAGTTGGTCCGCTATATAATATCGAATAATTAATTCGACGAAATGCCATAATATTATTCACATACCTGAATTAATTTAGGTTACTATATGGTGAAGCAAAACGGACTCAAAAACCCCATAGATAATAATACTGAATTAGTTGTGAGCAATTTGCTATATATTGTTACGACAGCAGAAGCCACGTGATGCTGCTGACGCATTGGCGCTGGTGGCGTGTGCGAGGAGTTTCTCGAATGATCGTGAATTTCCTAGTTTGTTCGGGACGCCCTCTTTTTTAGTATCTAAGCCCGGGAAATAAAAGAAGAGATAGATATGTAGATAGATTGAAGATAGAGATAATTGAATCAAGCGAATAGTAGGCATTGTAAGTAAAGTGTGTGAATCACTGTGATTTATAGCGTGTGTTATAAAATTTGTATCGAGAAAGAATAAACTAGTTTTAATTAAGAAAGGACTAGTATCACTGAAGTTCCTCGGAAAGAATTTATACTGGAAATTAAGGAAATTATCAAACGAGCAGATACGTAACAATATATATATATATATATCGCCATTAGAATTTATATCAACACCTTTAATTGTCAACTTTAATCATTCAAATTTTTTTAACAATGCTGATAGTTCTTAATTGTTAGGCTAATGTAATATAAATTGTTGCTCTGATAGAGTTGCTTTGAACCAAACTAATGCTTTCCCACAATGAATACAACTCGCCGTTTACTTCCCGATTTACAGTTAATATCAATCAGAATCAAAGCGCATTCACAGCATACTCATGGAAATAAATACATATATTCTAACCTTTTAACTCTGTACAGTGAGATAGATTAATATAACCTAGAATTTAACGAATTCTCCCAATAAATAGAAATATTATAGAATATGGATATATTTCTTAATCTGTATGTTCTCAAGACTTAATCGCTTTCACAGACCAAACGATTGAACAATGTACCTACCACCTTTAAAGCTAAGACTAACAATATTTAGCGCATGTGTACAATTATACACAGATTGTTCTCTGTTTTATTCTATACATTGCTCTAGTGAAAAAGCCGAAAGCTCGCGCATAAAAAAAAGTATTTTAACGTAGATAACAGCCCATGTATAATTCTACATACTAGTTTACCTACGTTATGTGTATTAAAAAGCAATATTTAATGCAGGTTGTTTGTTGGTAACTGTTAATCAATTTGTTACAGGTTTATTGTGTACCCTAATGGCTCCCTGGTGGTGTCTAGAGTGAGAGCTTCTGATGAAGGAATTTACCGCTGTGTTGGAATTAGCGCTTCTAAAGACGTCCCTCAACAGGCATATGTGGCTCACCTTAAAGTGGCATGTATGTAACAATTAAAATTATGTTATGCTACTAGATTAAGTTGTAACTGTGTCTCCGGTCTCCATTATAGTAAAATAACCTTCACTTTATTTAATATGTTGCGTGAACGCTGTTACTTTAGGCACGGGGGTCAAGCACCCAAATTATTGGAGGTGGGAGTGGTCCAAAATATTTAATAATGTTTCTTGTTGAAATATTGATACACGAATACATGTGCATACATTTTCTAGGTTAGATACAACTATGCACATGTAACAGTTGCATTTTTTGCCCATAGTGTCAGGTCGTGCAATAAAAACAGGCATCATGTATATACATGGTGCAGTCTAAAATATCATTCCATTTATGTATGGTACACAAAACAACATGTATAGTAATGGTTAGAGACGGCTTGAATGGGTAATGAAGAAAAACTTTAATATAAGTTTAACATAACAGCAAATGTACAACGTTTCGAC
>NW_013666611.1:3208-6324 GCF_000517525.1 Limulus polyphemus | reverse complement strand
GTGTGGTTTCATGAGCGGAATTCTAGGGGATGTAGAGACCAGTGTGTGTGTTTTTGCGGTGAATTGTTGTTTTAAACTCAGTGTCAGATCTAATAATTTTGAGGTTAAGAAAGGATAACTGTTTATTGTTTTCGTGTTCTATGGTAAATTTGATGTTGGGGTGAATGGAATTTATGTGTTTAAAGAAAGTTAGTGTGTGTTCTGTAGAGTTGAAACCAGCAAAATTGTCATCGACATATCTGTACCAGTATAGTGGGGGATGAAGCAAAGAATGTATGGCTTGTGTTTCGATTTTGGTCATGAATATATTGACAAGAACGGGCGAAACAGGATTGCCCATACTTAAACCGTCTATTTGAAGGAAATGTTCGTTGTTGAAAATGAAGTTGGTTTTAGTCGTTGTAAATTCTAGGAGGGAAGCAAAAGTGTACTGGGGATGTGCATTAACTTGTTGGGGTCATTAATGTAGAGGTTGAGTGCAATATTGCAAGCTTCATTGGCGGGGACTTCGGTGAAGAGTGACACGACATCAAAACTGGCCATTAAGGCTTTCGAAACGTTGTACATTTGCTGTTATGTTAAACTTATATTAAAGTTTTTCTTCATTACCCATTCAAGCCGTCTCCAACCATTATTAGTCTCAAAGTGGGTTCCTCGTCATCGAACATGTATAGTACGTGTAACACAAGATACAAGAATAGTACGTACAAAATACTTTATTTGTTAAGGGAAAAGATACAAAGGTTGTCCTTAATTTTGAACTGTTGACCAGAGGTAAGGCAACCGGTCGGAAGCACCTATTGTAACTTCTTGAGCTATGTTCTAACAAACGAATAATCAGATTTACCGACACATTATAATACCCCCACAACTGAGAGTATAAATATTTTTTAAGTTGGATTTCGATCCCGCGACCTGCAGATTGCGAGTCAATCTAACTATCAAGCCATGCCAGGCCACAAATGTACCCATTATGCACAGTGAAAGCATTATGTAAAGGACATGTGAAAATCTCTCTCCAGCAACAGCAAAGTGATTCAAGAAACTATCATAAACAGCATCGACTTCACTCGTTCTGACTCAACCTACGGCACCATCAAGTCACTGAAATGGTGCTCCGCCTTGGTGCTAAAGAGATTGCTCTTGACCGGCTTCAATAAGCTCGCAAAAACAAAATATGACTGACAGAGTTAGAATCCAGCGATAAAGACAGTCCACTTTTGGATGCATCTCTATGACTCCATCCTTTACTATATGCAGGTAAATCTGATGGATGTATTTCAGTTTAAGAAGCTGGACGACTTCTATAACTGATCGAGCAAACAAAATGTTTACAGAAACCAGAAGTTCTCAGCTGAATTCGCCTACATAGACGGTGACCAAAACTTGCAACTTAGAGATTTTCTCGCCTATATAGGTGATCAAGACTTGTAACATGTGAATTTTCTCTGCATTTGGAAACACTAAACAATCAATGGATATAAAAAGCGGTAACATAAAATGGTATTCCTAGAAAATTCAACATCAAATATAATACTTCATAAAATAATGTGACTCGGTAACGATCTTTGCCAATCAACATGATTTAAGTTTTAAAATGTGGATCCATTGAATAGAAAACCTTTCTAATGCGAGGTTCCGAGTAAGTAAAAATTAATTTCATCTGCTGTTCTTTCAACTATTGCAAGATGTTAGTCAAACGTTTCCTCAGTTCTCGTGCTTCCATCTTCTGAAACTAACACTTGAACTTGAGATGTTGTTCGATGATCTTGAAGAGATCATGTCGCTTTTTGCTGCCTTCAACAAAAGAATATAGTTTCTGAATTGTTTCAAAGAAACTTATTGTCATTTTGTTCTTCCTACATGTGTCCAAAACCACTAAATCCAAACGGTGTGCAAAGCAAAAAATACACCTTTGGAACAATAAGTTTCACATGTTCGATGACGAGGAACCCACTTTGAGACTAATAATGCTTGGAGACTGCTTGAATGGGTAATAAAGAAAAACTTTAATATAAGTTTAACATAACAGCAAATGTAAAACGTTTCGACAACACATGTGTCTTTAGTCCTGCGTAAAGGCCAGGTAAAGTAAAACAGCCATCATATCCTTGACCATACATATTGACAAATGCAAGATTATACTTTACAAAAAAGATCCTGCAATATGTTGAACATTCCTGCTGCCTTTGTATCAGAGCACACCACCATATCTAATAAATACTCAATTACTTCCCCCATTTTCACTTACATATCTGACAAAAGCTGGTTTTGTTTACTGCAGTAAGGTTTTGTGTCTAGGCAGATGAAATTGTATTTTACCTCTTAAAATGTCACTTACAACAGCTTTTTGAACAATCATTTCATTTTGAAATTAACATGAAATGTAAGCAGGGTACCCATGGATATAGCTTTGGCTTTTTTTGTAGATGATTAGTCAGATAGATTTCAGCGAGCAGTGGGTTCAACAACCTCAAAGAACCTCCTCTGTTGAATGAAGATTCGGCTTCATTATTAGATAAGCCAAAGTACTGGTAACATCAGTTAACATATATAAAATATCACGTCTATGCTACTTCTCCTTGGTTCGTAAAGATAATTTTATCTTCTGTTCCTTTCTTAGCATTATATCTACAGGGACACTTTCGTTGAAACAGCTCCAAGCTTCCATATATTCAGAATAACATTGGCTTTGAAATGCTTTTCAAAGACTTTCTTTACTTCTAATGCTTTGGGCCCTTGTCTTATAGCCATCACGTTGAAATGTCACGTCATATAAGGTTTGCGTGAAAAGCATCAAGCAGCATATTCAGTTTTATCATACTCCAGTCAAGAACATTAATCAAATTACTGAGCTTAAAAGCATCTCTTCTTACTATTGAAATTAGTCTTGATTCAGTTGGATAGGTTCACGTTTGATATAAGCATCTCAGGAAAGGTGATCCAGTGGTATCGTCAAATCATCAAGTTTTTGACTTACATACTATTAGGTCGTCAAGAAATTAATGTCGCATTTTGGAACACTTTCATTAAGCACCTTCCAAAAAACGTACCTCACGTATAATAGTTAAACAAATCGCCTAAACATCACGTTGGTGTAGCCTATATAATGTGTA
>NW_013666611.1:0-2277 GCF_000517525.1 Limulus polyphemus | reverse complement strand
ATTTCATTTAATAAATGTTGTGTTTGATATATAAGTTGTTCGGGTTTTTTCATCTAAAAAAAGCGACATCAGAAGCATTTTGTAGATGAAAAATATAATCAGATAAGTAGATAAAAAAGTAATTGGCGAAAAACTGTCTGCCACTGTTTTATAAATTATAAAGAACATTTCTTATGAGTCTAGAAGACTAAAGACTCACCCAAGTCACCTATAATGTTATGCTGGTATTAAAATCAACAGCTTTTTCTTCTGACTTTTAACAACTTTACAAAATAGACTTTGTTGTTACTTTAATCTATTTACATAACATCAACTTTCTAGCTCACTTGTGAGCTGTTCGTCAGGCGAAGTACAGTTTGAATATTAACGTTAAATGTCATAAACAGAAAACAAAAAACAAACTGCGCGTCTTATCAATTTAATAATTATATCCATATTCTATACACACGATTTATTATAGGAAGAAAAAAACAATGTGGGTGACTTTCATATCGAACGGCATAACGAACAGCCCGTAAGTAAGCATGAAAGCTTGCATTAAATAAATATATTGTGGAGTTAGCCCCAGAGTTTGTGTGGTTAAGTCTGTTCCCACAATTAAAATAATGGCCCTTAACGACGTTATTGAAGTCAATTTACCCGGCGTTGAACCCTTATTGTACATAAGTTCATTCACTGTAAAAACAAGATATTGGGCACATAAAAAACTAATTCAAATTTTCAAACAGGGTTCAAAGAATTTTTGAGGGGGGGGGGGTATGTGGCCTGACGCCACTGACATTAGGGGATTTTTTGTGTTTATCGGAACTGAATTTTGGTATATTGTGACAAGATCAGTCCATTAATAAACTTAGGATATAAGTTATTGGCGGACACGCAAATATCTCTAGATTAAGTTCAAACTGGTGGTTTACATTTTTACTCAACTTATGAGAAAGACGATAAGTCGTTAAGTTTTGTGATATATATACAAAACAAGAGGGAATCCTCAATAGCCGCGGTTAGAGTAGATTAATCAATGATACCATTTTTCCTTTGTATTAGCTATATTTTTGTACGCTTGTAATACCAAACGTGGGGCGCGCGTATACCCGATTCGATTTTATTACTCATCAGGATCTCTACAAGCCTACCTTCAAATTGAAATTCTTTTAGGCAGGATTAGAGTAAATTAGTCTATGAGATCTTGGACGGGGTCAAATAATTAATCGAAAGGGTTTGACCTCCTGAGTCCAAGTCTGTAATTAGATTTCATATCGGTCAAGAGATGACGGAATTATGAACTAGAAGTTTATACTTGAAAAAATAAGAAGAATAACAAGAGGAGTCCTAAATAGCCGCGGCACTTGAAATTATTTTAGTCATGATTAAAGTAAATTAATCTATGAGACCTTTTTTTTTCCTTTTTACTAACTAGGAGCTTAATATTTGTACTTGAATAGATCAGAGCCATTCTATGAGCCGCGGCTAAAAATTGGCTTTAATGTAAATAACATTCAGTTTGGTTCATACTTTAATACTGCTATAAGTTAACTAATATGATAACTTTATTTTAGTTCTGCGTGACATCACAGAGGATTCATTTGAGCCACCAGTAAAATCAGGTGAGAAGACCGTGGTTCCTCAAAATGGAGTGTTTGAAATCGCATGTAAGCATCCAGTTGGTCATCCAAAGCCCCGAATCTGGTGGGAAGGTCCAGATGGAAAGGTGATCAGTGATGCAGGCCATGTCAGAGTGGACGGAACTAGGTTAATAATTCATGCTGTTGCATTGTCTGACTCGGGATTTTACACCTGTACAGCAGAGAATATAGCAGGCCAGAAGCGATACAGTGTTGACCTGTATGTTTCAGGTAAACTCATTAAGTGCGCTTTATTGGGATCTAGTTTAAGTGTTCATTGTTATAATCTAGTTTAAGTGTTCATTGTTATAATCTAGTTTAAGTGTTCATTGTTATAATCTAGTTTAAGTGTTCATTGTTATAATCTAGTTTAAGTGTTCATTGTTATAATCTAGTTTAACTATTCATTTATTTAGTTAGTTTAACTATTCATTTATTTATTTAGTTTAACTATTCATTTATTTAGTTAGTTTAACTATTCATTTATTTAGTTAGTTTAACTATTCATTTATTTATTTAGTTTAAGTGTTCATTGTTATAATCTAGTTTAACTATTCATTTATTTATTAGTTTAACTATTCATTTATTTAGTTAGTTTAACTATTCATTTATTTATTTAGTTTAAGTGTTCATTGTTATAATCTAGTTTAAGTGT
>NW_013666610.1:345264-356338 GCF_000517525.1 Limulus polyphemus | reverse complement strand
CTCTTCTTGTTTCTTTTCTTTTTCCTCCAACAACTACTGTAATTTCTCTTCTTGTTTCTTTTCTTTTTCCTCCAACAGCTGCTGTAATCTCTCTTCTTGTTTTTTCTTGTTTCTTTTCATGTTCTTCTTGTTTCTTTTCTTTTTCTTCCTCCAACTGCTGTAATTTCTCTTCTTGTTTCTTTTCTTTCTCCTCCAACAACTGCTGTAATCTCTCTTCTTGTTTATTTTGCTGTTCGAGCTACCACTGTTGCAGGTTTTCTTGTAACTGCTGTTGTCTTTCTTCTTGTTTCTTTTGCTGTTCTTGTATTGCTGCCATCAAATCTGCTAAGCTGTAGTTTGATTTGCCGCCTCTCGTTTCCATCTCTTTCTTCTTTTTTTTATTTTCTGTCCCACTCTCTGACACCAATTTGTTACGTCTCTTGTCGTTAGTTAATTTTCCGTAACTTCGTTCCGAAGAAACTTTAGCGATACAAGTCCTTTCTCAAATAAAACTGGTTTATTCTTTCTGAATACAACTTTGCAATACACTTAATTTTCACAGTCGCGCTATAACAAACGCTATAATTCACAATGAACGTCTCACGTGCTCGCTCAACTATACATCTCTCTCTCTGTCCGAAGTTCAATTACTCATTGTTGCCGGCAGTTGTTGGCGGCTTATATATACAAGACTACTGCATATCTAGTAGCCTCTCGAGACTTCAGGAAGGAAGAGGATCCTTCTAGAAGTTCATGACGTTATGTTAGGTGTTTGGTAACAAGAAAAGGAAAGTCGTTCAAAATTAATTCGAAAACATGCAAGAATGACACACGCGAGTCGGTCTTCCTTATGGTTTATTCATTACGCTCTAATGTAAATACTTTGAAAATCTATTTTGTGCGATTGGTTTTAAACGATAATACATAGATCTTTGTGCTATAGATTGTCTACATAAACATAACAATAATGTACATCTGTCTTGTTCAAGAAACAAAAATGATCAATGACCATGTATAAAAAATAGGACAATAACTTTTTGCAGAAAGATAAAACAACACTTACTGAATTTATGAAGGCCTGCCTTCATAAAGAATTAGAAAAGGAATCATCAAGCATAAAGGTTCTAAAAATGTATGATTGTAATGGTCAATTACTGACTATAGAAACCAAAGACACCCCAGTAATTTACAGGGTTTCTTATGTCACTATAGTCAGAAATCCACCAACTACACTTCATGGTTGTACAGTCCTTTATATAATGAAAATCAATTATGGTCTGCAAAAAGCAGAAAACACCAACAAATGGTTACATGAATATCTTAAAGCAAAATAAAGAAGAAGAAACTGTTAATAGCAACAAAACAAGGACATTTATTTGTTATTTTTTAATACAGAATGTCTCAAAATAGAGAAACAGAAAATCAATGGTTATACTTATGTATGAGAGTTTACACAGAATAAAATATCAAAAATTGTTTATAGCAACAAGTAATACTTAACACTTGTGTATAGGTATTTATTGAAAAGATAAACAATCAAGAACATCTTCAGAAACAGTGTATTAAACACACTGAATGGAAGAATATATATGTGGAAAAAGAAAATGTTACAAAATAATAAAAAAGGAACAATGTTTCATCTTATGAATTAAAAATACTCAAAAAGTTCCTTTGTACTCCAACAGTGAAAAAATAGGGTCTCCAAAAGTCAGGTCAATTTTAAAGCTTTCAACACATGCAGTGTGATGTAGACCTTTTTTTAATTGTTTTAATAAAGTTGTTTTTGTGTAACAAAACAAAAGGAAAAGAACATAAGATAATTGTGTATAGTCTTCAAGCAGAATGAATAATGGAGACTGAGAACACCAAAGTTTATGGATCTACACAAGTTTTTTTGTGTGTAATGAGCTTGATCAACTGTTAATAGAAACAGGAGCAAAAACACTTAATAACTGCCCACAGCTTTTTATGCAGAATATACAGTAACTGAACAGTTGTATGTAGTTCTATACACCGATTAAAAATGCTTAATGACTATACAGATGATTAAAAACAAACTAAAACTGGTATAGACGTTTTAAAAAACTAATACACTCATTCTATCTGCAGTAATAGAACACTTCCTGTTTATAAGCAAGTATTTATACAAAATTAGAATTAGAAGCAACTGTCTACAAAACCAGAATTATTAATGATTATATATTGGCCTTTACTATAAAATAATGTTCAGTGACCATTTACAGAAACACAGCAACAATATCTTCTGAAAACAAATAAAAAAAATAGACTACGGCTGAAATTATATCAAATAACTGTATAAAAAACAGAACAAGCACAGTGAGTGGCTGTATGTCAGATTTTATATTAAATACTGCAATGATTATTCACAGAAACAGAGCTGTTGGTAATTGTACTCAGAATAAATCATTCAGGGACTGTCAACAGTAATATAATAGAATAATTAAGAACTTCATGACTGTAGAAACACAACTAGAGTTAAAGAAATGTAAAAGGATTATATGAAGAACATATAAAGCTCTTAGTCTGTCTATATGCAAAAGGCGAAGGCTGCATTATAGGTTTTTATACAGAAAGGAAAAACGCAATATTTTATGGACACAACAGTTTTTTTTATTACACGAAGCAAGCGTTTACAATGACACAAATAACATCAGTGTAGTTTGATGATATCAATTTATGTTCTAAACCACAAAGAACAAAATTTAAATAGAATATACATGACAATATGGCAGAATTTTTTCCAACATTCATAAAAGAACTACTGATCTTTATCCTTCAACTTTGCATAATGTTTTTACTAATTGATTTCTAAAGTAGTTCTTCCATATATTGAGCATTTCATGCCCATGTTTGTGAAGAACTGATTGAACAGCTGAAGGCAATTTTGTCTTTTAACATTTTATACTTATACATTTCAGGTTATTAATAATGTACTCAAAAGGCATAACTAATAAAAATAATTACAAGACTATTAAATTGTAAATTAAAATTAGACATAAGGAATGTTTACAACTATAATTACTTAAATGTTTGTTTTTTAAATTCTGTGAACATTACAAGAACATTTAGAAGAATAATGCTACAAATTAGTTGCACCTTCAATAACCGTAATTTTAACCCATATAGGATACTATTTCCATGGATAGAAAAATGTATTCATACATATTCCAACAATAATTCGATTATTATTAAAATATATGAATTTTATTATATGAAAATGGTTAGTGTTAATCAATTTTACAAATTGAAAAAAAACTGTCATTCAAATAATATGTTCGATCACTCTGATTGAAGCAGTTTTACATGTTTCCTAGTAATATACATCTGATACGAGAAGTATACAATCTTGGAGGAAAAGAACACAAATAATATTCTAATATCAAAACTTTGAACAAAATACACTGATTTTTTTATTGAGAATTGAAGTATGTTTAACAATAATGAGGAAATAAAAGAAAACTCAACTTGGATACAACAACAAATAATTTAAAAACAAACAATTAGGCTTATCTATATTATTCAATATGGTAGTTGTTCAATCCTTTTAGAGATCTTCTATAAAACAAATTTAAGATTAAAGTTTGGGGTTGTTTTTAATCAGTTTTGCCTTACATCTTAAAAGTATAATAAAATGTTAAAAATTAAGAGACATTTTCAAGTCCTAAAAATGCAGCTATAAAGAACAATAAAAATAGTAAAATATGCAATTGAAAGTCAGTTCTAGAAGCCATGCAATTATATAAACTTTATTTGATATTAATCAGTCACAGCTTATGTTGCTACTTTAGTAATTAGCTGACACCAGTGGTATGTTATCCAGTTATAATTTATGTCACTACTTCAAAAGTTAGCCACCAAAAACTTTATATGCTATCTAATAGTTGTATATATCACTTCTTTAGATGCCAGTTATCACAGCTATAATTATATGTTATCCAATCAACGTTTCATTCACTATAAGAAGCCATTTATCACAACTTAAATTAATCAGTTATAATGTTTGTCACTGCTTTAGTAGCAGGACAACATAATTTTTTATACTATGTTATCAAATGTGGCAATAAGTTAGAAAAAATTACCTTTACTCTCCCGATAATAATAAGAAAACTTTATCTTTGGCCCTTTTTATTTTCAGCCAATGTTTCACCATTATGGCTTTATCTGAGCTAGTAGTATGAGAACTGTAGTTTGTGGTTTATTACAATACTTTAAAAGCCAAGTATCAATATGTTGCTTGTGTGGTATCACTGCTTTAATAACTACTTTAATAACAATGTTTCAGCAACTACTAGCAACCAGCCACCACCATATTGTAAGTACATCAGACTCTCTGTAATTCACTGCAAGTGGGACTACAAGTTGAATGGATTTACGTTATTCATCAACTACACTGACTTGCTACTTTATGAGAACTGCCTATATTCATGCAACACACATTCTAGATGTTTGGCTATGCAAAAGAAACTAATTATGTGATATGTCAAGTGAATCTTGAGCCTCATAAATAAACAATTTTTAGAATGAGCTTGAATATCACACTTGCCACCTTTTTTTATTCCAAGAGGTATAAAATTATCTATCCATACTCTAAGAAAGATGGACTACTATCAAACACATGTTCAAACAGCTTGTAGAGTCATTCATGCTGGATTCAAGATGTTGTTGCAGTGAAATGTGATTCAACCCCATATCAGTTGAGAAATGAAATAAAGTTGCTCCTTAGTTTGCCAATATATTAATTAGAAATGACAAATAAGGAGTTATTGCACAAAGATATATTTGATTATGATGTACATGCATGTAAAAGTTGAAATGTTTTCATGTATGATAGAGAGCTGGATCAGAGAATCTACTGAATGTTATTAAGTTATAGTTCCAATCTTTTCTAAAGATGTGAACACTTGACTGACCAGAATAATAATCTGTGACCTGCTCAAGCAGCAAATGATTTAACCAAATATGCTACTAAAGTCTACCGAATTTAAACAATTTCAGTTCCAACTGTGGAAACTAATTATCAAAAATTATTAATTAAACTATTATCCTCCAATAGTATTTCTTAAACTATCAATTTATTAGTGTCGGTTTGATTTATGACTCTCATCTCATATTTAAACATGTATATCTTTATACTGATATATTTAAACCTACATAAGTCTGTAAAGATTGATTAAATGAATAAATTATGATATGATAATTGAGCTTTAAAGGATTCTTTACCCCCTCACGACTACAATTCAGACAAAAATCCAAGATGTCAAAAAGATGGACGTTAACAACAAGACAAACATGAAAATTGAGTAAACTATATCTAACATTAAGCATACATCAATTCACAGTACAAAAACAGATATTCAAAACTATCCTACATCAAATGAAAAGAACTCTTCATGACTGTATTAAACACAATTCACAAGTAATTAAAACAATCCTACAACTAGAAAAACTTTGAACATAAAAACTGATGAACTTAACTGTTTATTCACTGATATAAAACATATTACATTATTATAAAAAGGTTGAACTTCTAACTTTCACCTAAAATTTTTAAGCCACATGAAGTATATCCACAAAAAAAACAAATAAAAATAATAAAGCATTAATAAAATATAGTCTTTAAAAATATGAGGAAGTTAATGCCATTTTTTTACTTTTGAAAAATATTTCTATTTCAATCATGTACCTCAAGTGTCTACATTACATTATATTGAACAGACATAATCTACTACTGAATGAAATAATCTGTTTTAAAGTGACTCATATACAAGTATATATATAGTAAGTGTGAAATGGAAAATATTCAACGTATACAAAAAAAAATAAAACAAGTTATTCTTCTTCGTTTGATTTTAGAAAAAAAAGCTGTTTTCCTAATGGGTTATCAAATTCTAAAATGTTAGTTTGAATTATGTATTAAAAACCATTATATTCTTAACAAGACTTTGATAAAAACAGCTTTATAATCTGACTTCAAAAACTCTGATCCTAGTAAAAAAAATGGGTAGTACATGATGCAAGAAAAAGCATAAAAAATGTAAAAACAATATATTAGTAGCAAAATACAAACCTTGGACATATAAATGTTGGTAGAAAATTGGGTAAAATCTAAAAAAAAAACAAATTTGCCACTTACCTATTCTAAACTAACATCACAGAAAGACACTTTTTTTATCAAACTTTGCCAAACATTAAATACATTTCTGATTTTAATTATTATAACATTAAAAAATATATCCTGAGCTTTTACATTATGCATTATTAACTAATTCTAACTAAATTCTGGGAATATGAAAATGTTTTATTATTTTTATGTATTGAAAATTTATCAAAGAGTAGCATCAAAATATCACACAGCAACTACACAGTTTTGGATTTTATCTCACATCAATTGAAATACAAATAGGCATTAAATACTTAAAAAATATAACTAGGTATTCTGACAATTTTTTTACCCATATGACAAAAAAAACAACTAAAAATGATATATAATGCCTTTCCCTAAGAGAGCATATTATTTCAATTACATAGTGTGTGTGGTAGTTTTATCAAAATAGCCATGAAATTAAACAATACAAGAGTTGCTTACCCTATACTCTCATGAAGTGTTGTAATATTTCTTGTAAAATTTCTTACCAGTTGATACTAATATTAACAATACAAGCTGTTTTTGAAATATCAAAATAACAAAACATAAACGTATGATATCATTGGGTAAAAGTTAACATTTTATCTTTTTGAAATGAATTTAAAGATGAAAATTTTCTAGGAAAAATTTCTTTTATAGAACATATATTTACATGCAAATTAAAATGGTAAAAAATGTATTGTAAAAATATGTTTATGGTTTATCAAACACAAATTCAGTTCTTCTAATACCAAATGGCTGCCTTCAGGGTAATATAATGTACTTTTAATTTGTAAAGTATTTGTTTTTTCTGATGAAAATGTATAATCAAGATGCATGTTGAGATGTTCTGTTTACACAATGAATATTTGTAAAGATTTTTAAAAAAATTTTATGTTCATTAATTTTCAACTAAATGAGCACTTATACAACCTTCAAAAGTTTGTATTCAACAAACTTCTACACACTAAATTATTACTGTCTTTTACATTTCTTACCAGAACAAACATTTTCTAGAAATATGAAGATCAAAGGTTTGATGTTACAAGTACCAATCTAAACTAAACTTCCAGTTTTACCATAACTTCTCTTCTTTTCTTACTACTTACCCTGGCAGTTTTGCACAAATGTAAGCACAGTTGAAAAAAGTAACATTACAAAAAAACATAAAAATTTTATTTGCATCAGTTAGTGGGTTATTATATATCATACTAGCTGTATAGGAAAAATGCATGAACATTAAACACAGTTAAGAATATATCATGTTTAATTAAGTGTATACAGTTAACCTCACAAAATACAGAGAAAAATATCTTCCTTACTACTTTTAAGCAAAAACCTAGTTGTAGTTCTCTCATCAACAGTTAATGTAAATTGAATAAATCATATATACCTTCTATTGAACAGTTATTACATTTAAGTAGATTCTTACACCCAACAGCTGTATCAATTATTTAAGTTTTACTCTTAACTAGCCCAACATGAAAATAGCATTAACACAAAAGATAAAATGCCAAGAGTGTATGTCTTCGACTGATGACTTAGAAACTTTAATAATACAAAAGGTTTAGAAAGTGGCAAGAAAGTCTGGCGTGCTGCAACACCTCATGAAGCACTCTATCAACAGACCTGAACAATAAGCACAAAACCTCAAAGCACATCTTAGAATGAAGTTACAGGTTTACTATTGTTCCCATTATTACAAAAATGACAACATTCCGTAGATGAGCCATTCATTTTTCAGTAGCTTCTATCTCTGATTTAGCTTGTTCATCATCAACTTTTTCAGGTTTATCTTCAGGTTCCAGCTCAGTGGGCTTCTCCTTCTCATTTTTGTCCCCACTATTATTTTCTACTTTCTCTTTACTTTTTCCTTCTTGTTTAATTTCCTCTTCTGTTTTCTTTTCTTCTAAAGTAAAGAAACAAATAATAAAACAATATCATGTTTGGCATTATTTGTGTTATACTGGTTTTTAATAATACAATGATATCAAGAGGTAAAACAGGTTTCATTTAGTAGCCAATAATAATAATAAATATTCATAATTATAACATGTTTTTGCATTTATTTATTTGACCAATAAATTTTCTTCATAATTCAACATAAATGAATGGCACACTTTAATTTTATAACGATGCTTGCTTTATATAGGATTTTGCTTTATTCACCCAACAAAGTTTTGAAATGTTTTAATGGTGGCTATAGCACTAAAAAATACCATTATTAAATGGCTGAAGTGGTGCAGTGTAAATCATAAATCAAGACACTAATAACCTTCAACTGGTTGGTCCTCCTCTTCCTTTTTACCCTGCTTGTACTTCTTTGACTTTTTCACAATTCCATGTTCAATAAGACTGTAGGCAGTATCAACAATTGTTTGAGTTAAGTCAAGTGGATTGATCTCCAGAACTTCTTTCATCTAAGAAATATATATATGTATAATGCATACAAATTATAGTTTTAAGAACAATGAATTTAACACACAATTATAGAAATTGTAAATATTAAATCATATGCAAGACCTTAATTACTATAACTATGCAATATCCAAAAGTGTACAAACTAATACAGTATGAAGTTGATTTTAAGATATGCATTATATAACTAACCAACTCAAGACATGGTTACAAATATCATACTATTACTACTTGATCACTTTTCACACTATTATTTTATTACTGTGATCTTTGTTGGTGCTTTAAGAATTTCCCTTTTATAAATTTCTTACATTTTTCAGAAATGTTTTATCCTCAATATTAATTTTTTAAACAGAATTTTCAAATAAATCTGTAGTTTATATAAAATCCTATATCTTCTTCTTAAAAAGTAAATTTCCCATTGACACAAAAAAACGAATAACTAAATTTCTACACATTTAGTCTTTGTAAGATCTACCTCTTATTTTTTTAGAATAAATAAATTTCATGCACAACTCAATTAGAATTACTTTAAGTATATCTTGATAAACATTTATTTCAAATTCAACAGATCTTTGCATAACTGAACCTAAAGTATTACCCAGGATGATAACAAGGAAACTGTGTTTGATGTAATTGTTATGTGATATTTTAAAACATTTGCTTTTATCTATTGGGATATGAACTCTAATCTAAAAATCTAACAGGTCATTTACACATATAGATTGAATTTTTGGAACATGAAAACAAGTCTTTTTTTTATATCTCAGAATTCTAAGAATTTTAAAATATTTTAAAAGCAATTTTCAAATTCACTCTGAACTGTGAATGTACTGATAATGTACACAAATTTGTACCCATTTTGAGATACTACCATCACCATAATAAAGCAAAACAGTTATTACTAAAGTGTAAATGGAACATGCTTAAAATGTGATATTATTACAGGGCAATTTATGATAGACAAAATATGTAGCATGCTACAGATATTAGAGAAAAAAATACAAACTTTATAAACCTTTTAAATTGTAATGATTATCTTAATGATTTCATTTTTTCTAAGACCCTTCATCATTATGATTTGCAAGTTACAGATAAGCAATAGAATTACTGACAGTATCCCATGTAAATAAAACACTTACTACATGATTTCATGAACTGGTCAGAATATTTGGCATGAATATTTGCATCATACAAATCCCGAGATAAAAACATTAATAATAAATTTGTATATTTAGTTTTTAACATCATGTTAATAAGAAAAGAAAAACACCCACAGAGGTCAAGATCTTTGATAAATATTGTACTGTTAAAAATACTTTCTATTACAATACGATCACAGTGTATCAGAAAGATAAATAGCTTTGATAAGTATTTTACTATTAAAATACTTGTCCTCCGGACAATTCAATTTGTAAATCTTATTTTGAACAATAATTCAGTATAAAAATATTTCAAGACAAATATTTGTGTCAATTGCAATCTCAATACTAAAGTATATTATATCATAATGTTATAGTACATTCAGCACCCAAGATGAAAGCCATTTCTTACCAGGCTCTTAGTCAAACATCATACTTTCTTTGGGAAAAAAAATGGCCTACAGGGATTCAATATGTTATATAAAATGATTTTGAATATTAAAATCAGCAAGTTTCTTGATAACAATGGTTGATGCAAAGTTGCAGTGGAATGGCATGTATCAGAACTACATTACTGACATTGTTTGGCATTTCATAGTAAGGGAAGAGGGGTTACTTGGGCTGAAGTTATCCCACAATGTGCCTTAGCAGCTCCTGTAGCCCCCACACTTAATCAAAAGTTCTAATTTTTTTTGTTTCACTTCCTAAACACTATAGCATGTATGCCCAAAAGATGTAGAGTGTAGCTCCCTCAATACTTTTTCTAGCCAACTCCGCCCCCTCACCAGAAGGAAGCTGGCACCATACCCGTTCAGAGATACTTAATGAAATTGGAAAAACAAAGGAATATGGATTAATATGGGACATCAGGACCATCTTGAGAGAGATTTGTAACAAGTTATACCCCAGCTATGGTAAACAATGTGTGAAGTCCTTTAACAAGTGAGAAGGCTCTCCATCTGGAAAAGGGATACAAGTCACATGTACACAAGGTGCTTCCATAACATATCCATTCTACCATCGAATACCTCAAGCAGCTGTAGAATGAATGGGTATTCATACTATTTTTTAACTCATCCTGATTATTATATAAGTAACTAATGGTTTTGCAAATTCTTCTAAAATATTAATTATTAACAACTTTATAAAATATGCAGCTCATTAGCCTGTACAGTTATTCTGTTCTTTACTCTTACAGAATCATGACATATTTTGCACTGCTGTATTTTTTCAGCTACTGTTATACTTATCAAAAAGGGTTTTATAGTATTGTTGCATAAGCGAGGTCACGTGACTAGTGTCACGCCACCTATCGAACCTTCGAGAATAGTCGGGAGGATTACTAGATATAGGGTAATCTGGTGTATATATATATATATATATAAGAGGG
>NW_013666610.1:342840-345243 GCF_000517525.1 Limulus polyphemus | reverse complement strand
GTGAAGTTATATTCCGAAAGAATAAACCAGTTTTATTAAGTAAGGACTTGTGTCGCTAAAGTTTCGTCGGAACGAAGTTACGGAAAATTAATCAACAAACGGAGACGTAACAGTATGTTTTGATGCAAATCATGACAAAGGTAAATGTTGAAACACCAAATTCCAAAAAAAAAAAGGATTTAATATTCCAAAGTTGTATTGTTTATAATTTTTAAATGAAACTTCACTAGTCCTTAGCTCTCTTTTACATTAAAAAGTATAAGATAAGTAAGTTAAAGTGTGGAAATTCTGTACACACCTTCAGTTTTTCAGCACAAAATTATAGCAACAAGTTGTCAAGAATCTCCAAACTAAGCTGAGAAAACCTCAAACAGAAATACTCTCTCTCAATATATATATATCAGCAATTCACCAAATTGACAAAAAATTCACAAATAATATTTGAACCAACTTACCCGGGTATTATCAAACTTGTATTCTTTTCCTATTCGTGGTAATACGGGTCTGACAGATTTATCAATAAAACTGTTCAACCACAGAGCAAAGTATGGTGCATTCATAGTAGGGATTCTGTAACCTAGTTGAGGAAATCAGTTATATTTTGCATTTTATTCCTAGCAAATAATATATCTTACTTTTGAATATAATTTCTTGTAAGACAAAAAAAAGGGGAAATTATCAGAAGTTCCATTTTTTTTATGTTGGCATGATTATTTGTTTTAAAAGAAATTCTAGCAACTTTTAATTAAGAGAGAGAAAAAAAAAAACAGGTGAAGCATATGAAATTAACTGAGCAAAGACTATTGTTTTTGTATACAATTTCAAATCAAACATAATAAATTGACAAGTGGTAATAATAATAATTAGGCTTTTATATTATACACTAACGATTTACAATAAACATAGAGTTGAGCTGTTGGTAGTTACAATTTTAGGCAAGCAAAGAATTGAATTACGAGGGCAAAAGTGAGCGTTATATGGTCAAATTGCAAAACATATTAAACCACTGTAGAAATTATGCCACTCTCACTTTTTATCAACACTGACAAATTATTCAATATCGTTTTTGATTATTTTTTTAATTTTACACGCACCCTTTCTGTTAATAATGGTAACTTTTTATTATATCCAGATCAAATACTTAGCATTAACACTTTAACTTCAATCATTTAGAATACCTCAACCTACTATAGTAAACTGAAATATCAATTAGAAATAAAAATAATCAAGGTAAAAGAATTTTTCAAAAATTTCTGATTTTATACATTTGTAACCAGTAAAATCTTTTACTGTTTTGATATAAGAATTTCCTGTGGGTCATGTAATTTCCAATTTTGTAACATTAAGATATCATGAGTTTGATTTCATTTGACTTAATATTGTAACATTGTACAATATGCTCCTTCTGCATAAATCAAAATCTTTGTTATGTAACATTGATATATTATGAAGTACAATATCATTTCATGCATTATTGAAAATTTGAATACATCTTAAATCTTGCTACTACAATAAGTCTGAAAAATCATACTATCTAACCAATTTACAACTATACTAATTTTATTAAATGCACAGAATATGTATATGTATATATACAAGTAAAATAAAAAAAATTAATTTTATAAAGACAAGTAGGGATCAATATATATATGTGTAACCTAGGTAGCTACAGTAATATAGAAAGTTTTAATGTCACACAAAATATTAAAACAAGAAAGTCAAAGCTATAAAACTGAGTTACTTAAAATTTAAAATATTTTATCCTTACTTTTGCAAATCACTGTAATCATGTTAGTCTTAGCCAAAATAAGGAAAATATTTTTTATATTTTAAGTAACTCAGTTTTGTTGTTTTGACTTTCTTGTTTCAATACTTTTGTACCATTAAAACTTTATATATTAACATAATTAGCTATGTTATGTATACATCAATCCCTACTTGACTTTATAAAATAAAATAATTTTTTACAGTACGTTTGTTTCCTTTTTATCAACTATATTTTTCTGTGTCATATATCCAATTCAATTTTACTACTCATCACGATCTCTAACAACCTACCCTCAAGTCTAATTATATTCCCAAAGTAGTGCATCATCTGTTTTACATATATATTCCTTTTTGGTACAAGAAAGGAATCATTGAGACCACAGACAAAAGAGTTCTGTGAAAAAATTAGAGTGACAAGGTTCACTTAGATTAAAATTTGTTGAAACAGTGAAATTTTGATTCACTCCATAAACTCATATATAATGATTCAGGCAGCTTTATAAGTACGATAAGCTTTAGTTTTGCTCAATCAATACTGTGAAATAGTTATTGTTAATATTCATACATTTTAAAGGTGATTTTTTTTTAGGCCACCACTTTGTTTCACCATGATCACTACTATTAAGTACTGCCATA
>NW_013666610.1:340090-342030 GCF_000517525.1 Limulus polyphemus | reverse complement strand
TATATATATATATATATATATATATATATATATATATATATATGTTTACCATCAACTAAGTCTGAAAATGTTGATGGATCAACACTGGCATGCTATTAAATTAGTTGTTGTTTATTACTTTTTGAATAATACTGATTAAAGTAATGTCTGTGTTCCACAGAGCAAATATTTTAAACAGCCAAGGAAAACATGCAGTAAGACTAATGTTACAGCAACGGATTGAAAATATTTTTTTGGTGGTTTACAAATGATATATAATCGGGACCAGATTATCACATGGGCCAGTGGAACCAGGTCTCTGAGCAGCTATAGCCTCAGGCTTCTACCCTTCAAAGAAGAACAGCATATATACATGAGAAGATATTCTACAACTTTAAGGATATTTTTAACAATGTAAATTATACAAAAATGATCATCATATACTATGTTTTTATATTGGAGAGGATATATCCAGGTTCTTTGTGCCCAGGGTCCCAAAATTTCTTAATCCAATCCTGTGTGTGATAACATAGTCTCACTATGAACTGATTTACACAGGACGGTATATGTCAGTAAGGCAAAAATGGGGTATGACATGTTGGGAGAAAAAAATATATATATATATATATTGCATCAAAACACTCTACCAATACTTCTTTGGTGTTGCATGAAAATATGTTTGGCTTTAGTGTCTTTACAATTATAGCACCAATCTACCCACCCACCCCCAATTGCATGCATACCAGCACCTTTTCCAAACCACTTTAAATACTGTTTACATGTTAAGAGAATTTCCACTTGCCAGCTGTAAAGGACAATCAAAATATTAAGTTCATTCTTTACTCATTGGAAGTACATCATGAATGACAGCGAAAGAAACAAATTCAGTCCTATGTAGTTTAGAATGGTTGGGCTTTAACTGTGGAACAGTACACTTGTTCTTCAAAACTAGCTCATTAAATATTTAAAAAGGAATACTACTCTACCTTGAGGTTTAAATTCCTTGCATAATATCAAAGCTATGTCTTTCAACCAGACATTCTGGGTGGAGATAATGTAACGTTGTCCATTAGCTGAAGGTGTGGTCATTGCCTTCAGATGAGCTTCAGCAACATCACGAACATCACAAACACTTAGGTTTATTCTTGGAACCATTGGTATTCCCCTTTCTAGGAGTTTTTTTACAATCTAAAAAAAAAAGTGTTTGTTGCTATTTATTCCCAGTTTCTTGTAAGATTTGTATGCCTTTCTCAAATGTTTTTGGTTATATCTTCATTGTAACTTTCTTGTTTAACTAAGATACCAATTTTACAGAAAATACCACTCTTTAGTCATATACACTGTAAAACATGAAACAAACAGCTAATTAAGTAAGAGCTTTAAACATTCCTAAAACACAAATGAAATACTCATAAATCAAAGGTAAAA
Source organism: Limulus polyphemus (assembly GCF_000517525.1). Taxonomy (NCBI): domain Eukaryota; kingdom Metazoa; phylum Arthropoda; class Merostomata; order Xiphosura; family Limulidae; genus Limulus; species Limulus polyphemus. The sequence continues at coordinate 340,623 of NW_013666610.1, read as the reverse complement.
ATTTTTGCTTCTTAAAGCCACTAATTAAAATACTTGTAAAACAATAAGAGTACAAATAGATAAATGTAAAAATAAGTAAAAAAAATCTGAAAATTAGAAATTAGTTCATAGTAAAAAATTAACTTACCAAAGACAAAAATAACCACTTTATGCTATATAATTTTACCACCAAAAAGAAAAAATTGATATCAATCATACATTTTTCAAAATATTTTAAGACCCTTCTTGAAGTAATAAATTTACATTCTTTCAGAAAGTGCATAGACTAGTCCAATTTTTAGAAAATCTAACACCCTCAGGCATTTTTGAGTGAAAGTTGGCAGATAGTTTGTTCTGAAAGATTTTGGATGCTGAATCCATCTCTGCTATCTAACAAGTTGTATCTGCTTAACAGAAAAAAACACTGAAAAACAAAATGGACACTAAAAAATAAGACCAGAGCTAATTTTGTATATTACTGTTAAGGTAAAACTTTTCAAACTTTTGAAAGTCATGTAGGGACGATCTATGTACAACTGTATCATCCCTATATT
>NW_013666610.1:338389-339959 GCF_000517525.1 Limulus polyphemus | reverse complement strand
CCAGTAGCAGAATCACTGTGTCATATATTAATTGCATAAATCTTATGAAAACAAAAGAGAGGATAGACTCAGAAGTAGACACTGAGAAATTAGAATCCTAACATTAGGATTATTCTCCACTGTGTAGAGAGTCAGACAGCAAATACTGTGGTAACTGCACAGGATAAAGATGACCTGGTGTTGGTTTTAGCTTATTTTCACAAGATGTCATATTCCAAACTTTGGATCAAGACTAGACAGCCAAGAAGAGGCAATATATCACACTATTGTAGAGCAACAAACTGTGCTGGAAATCAGGCCTGCATTTTATATTCTGACTGGTAGTGACACCATCTCATACTTGGCTGGGCATAGCAAGAAATCACAATCTAATCAAATGCCTAGGTGAGAATGACCTAGATGGCCAAACTGCCAAGAATGCAGAAATGTTCATCTGCAAAGTCCAAAGTGTGTCAAATACCACCACTGTGAGCAAGGCACTTCAGTCTTGTTTGTCAAATCCCATTCACCAGAAACCCATCCACTGACATATGATGCCTTGTCCTTTCATGTCAAACATACATACTATCAAGCAGCAGTGTAGTGACAAGCACACATACAATACCCAGAGCTGCATCATCCTAAGACCATGGAGTGGAGATTGGAAGAGACGTCACTTTTGTCCATCCTTATGTCTCTAGCTCCCATTCCAAATATCTTGTATAGAACTGGTAGCTTGCAACTGCATCACAAGATGCTTGACTGTTCATTGCAAATGTAAGAAGTTTGTCCACTGTATACAATATGTTGCACAATTTTGTACAGAAAAATGAAATGAACGAATGCTCAGCCAGCATTATTAAAAGTTAAAAATTAGCTACAAAGCTTTGACAAGATATCTCTAGTTACAGTATCAGAACTCTTTAATCTACATTAAGAACACATGTAAACAGTCTTTCACATAAAAAGAAAAATTCAACTGTTCTTTTCAATACTGCATTGCAAACTAAGTATTTTTAGTCTTATATGAAAAAAATACCCTTAATACACATGTCAACTGGAGATAACAAATGGGAGAGATTACTGAAGAGCTTTGTTAAGTCTTTATCTCAGTTTTCAAGCAAAATCAAGTATAAACTGCTGTACACAGTAGACGAGACTTCTTACATTTGCAACATGCATTCAAGTACCTTGTGGTAGAGTTGCAAGCCACTAGTTTAATCAAATTAAATATCATTACCACCGTCGAATAATGGTGCTGCTCCTTTCTGGTGGCCATTTTGTTTGGGTGCATTTGAAGGTCAAAACTTTGCCCTCAGACTTTGTTTTGGAAATGGCCTAAAACAGTCAGTTTTTTTTATATTTTGCTTTATGATAGCCTATACTTATGTATTGAGGAAAAAAAAAAGTTTTTTTATGATATATTATTATATTTCTGTACAAAATATACTCAATAGATAAATGTTATAATTCAGATTTATATGTGATACATATTATTTCAATGAAATTACAGTAAAGAATAGGTTTGCTTTTCTTCAGTGTTTACGATATATTGTTACTCATCTGCTTGTTTGTTAATTTCCGGTATAAA
>NW_013666610.1:330930-338204 GCF_000517525.1 Limulus polyphemus | reverse complement strand
TTATATTACCATCACTACTGTTTGCTTCTTTAATTATCTATCTATCACTGGCTTCTCTGCCAGGCTTATATACCAACGAAGGGGGTGTCCTGAACACACTCGGGCCTCCTTGATCATTCATGATCATTTGAAAAATTCATCACGTGACACCAGTGTCACTTCTGCTGCCTCAACAATATAATTCAGAATAAATCAGATAGAGATGAGCATAAACAGTATTTCCAATGCCACCTAGTGAATGCTAAATGTAATACATGATCATATGCAAGTAAATTAATATGGGCAAGTATTTTTTTTGAAACATGGATGGTGCCTGAGTTATCTCAGGCAAGCCATGAAAGGGGTTAAATTTAGATTCATCACTCCAAAATCATGGGGAAAACAGTGTTTTAAATGTTTTACAATAACAATAATGTACAAAATGGGGTGTCATACTGTTTTCTGGTGGTCATTTTGTTTTTCTACTTTTCAAAGGTTATGCTTGACAGTTACAATTTAGCAAACAGCAGAAATGGATCCGGCATACCCAAATCCTTAGAAAGAAGTATCTGAGAACTTTCACTCAAATATTGCTTGAACCTTTTTATAGAACCTAATTTTTCAGATTTTTAGAATTTTGTTATTTCCCAGAAAACTGTCTCAAAATTGTGGCTCCATGTGAATTTGAAGGTCAAAAATTTAGTTTGTTTTCTGTTACAGAAATATCAAGACAAACAAACTTTTAATAATAATTGCTACAGGTAAAATGTATAACTGTGTTCTTATTTTACTCACAGATGAATGCATGTTTCCCTAATTTTAGTTTCATATCTTAATTTTATAATTTATTATCTCACCCTTTGAGAATATTTTTCTATTTTTTTTTTCTTGATATCAAGATATTTCATAACTATCTTCAGTTGTGGACTTTTAACAGTATTATAACATAACACTTTTAACACTGATAATTTCACAAATATTCTAATGAAGCTGAAAATATTCAATGACTTTTTGTCTTAATTATTTTAGTTTTTATAAACTATTCTGAGAAGAACAATATTTACATATTTATCCTGTTTAGTGGTATTTGAAACACAGTTCTTCTCAGAATACTTTATAAAATAGCTATGATAAATAACAGCAAAAAGTTATTGAATATTTCCAACTACGTTAAAATATACGTATGTCTGTATATCCATCCAAAAGTTCCAAAGTGCTAAATGGACATGTTACAAAAAATTTTTGATATACATCAACGAAGTAATTTTGTTAATTAAAACTATTTTATAAACAGAAGAATAACAATATTTTTACATCAGAGGTTAAAAATCAATTTTTTCTTATGGTTTTATAACATATTTCAATATCTTTTAAAACAATTTCTACACTTTTTCCATGTTTTCAATGACTGACATTGAACAAATTATACTATTTATTTATTTATCAAAAACAACTATCACCTCATTACTGCTACTAACTGTAGAGGATAACACAGGGCCTAAGACAAGACCTGGATTAATCACAGCCAATTCAAATTTCTTGTCATCTGTATAAGAGAAAAAAAAAAAAAATCATCACTACCAAGTACATGTTTTGTCAAATTTACTTCTATACTGACAAAAAGAAGTACAGTTTGGGCAATAAGAAGCTAAAAAAGTTTTATAAGAGGAAACTAAATATTTTAGCCCAATAAAAATTATTAACAAACAATTTATTATCACAGAAATTATACTAAACCTTTGAAAACTAGAATTTTGTATTAACTTCATAAAATAAAAAATTATTAAATCAGACTTTGTTTAACAAAGTTTGAAAATACACATAAACCATATTTCTAACTCTTAAAATTAACAGAAGTGAATAAGGACTGTCTTTCAATTCCAGTAAAACAATTTCTGTAAAACGTGTTTTATTTACAGGTTGATTGAAAAGTCTAAAATTAAACCTTAAAATTAAAAATTTTCATACTGTTTAAAAAGAACTTTGCATGGCATGTGTCTATTGAACTAGTAGAAGCTCGTTAGGAAGAATGTTGCAAAAACAAAACCGAACATATAATTAATAAAATTCTATAAACAATATTCAAATAGAATTGTGAATTAATTTGAAAAAGAATAGTCTTATCAGCTCATCCAACCTGGAAGCTCCTTAATAAACTCCCATGCTCCTTTCTCTCCTAATGTTTTACTTTTGCTGTAAGAATCAAGAGTGGTTGACTCAGTGTCAGTCCAATCAGATTCATTGTACACCTTGTCTTCTTCTAAAGTAGTTTCACCTACAGGAAAATATATTAAAACAGAGTATCTTCAATAACGTACCACAAAAAACACTTCATCAATAGGTTGGTTAATTACAAATATAAACACTTTAACAAATATTCCATTAAGAAAAAACTATAGACTTCAAGGTTTCAGTTAATAAAATTTCTTAACCCTGTCAATGAAATTAACAGTTTCCTTCAAAAACAGCTGACAATAGTGCTTTTCTTTTCTTTTTTTAAGTTAGACATTTAGTTTATATTTTGGAAGAAAAAAAACTATTCCTTGTTTACTTTTATATTTCCAAAAGTTTTCTTTAGAATTTAATAATTATGTCTTGTCTACTTAGACCTTTTTTTTTAGAGGAGGAAATGACTGCTTATTGATTATGTTAGTTGTTGTTTTAATGACAATATTTAAGTTATACTTACCTAAGAAATTAATATAGGTTTAGGAATCGCTAAAATTTATTATTTTATGCTGAGGTTAGTATCTATTTTGGAAGGAATAATATTTGTATATTTATAAAGGAGGTAATAATCTAGAAGTTTATGGTATTTGAAATAAGTGTAACTGTTCACTATAATGAAATTATGGAGATATATTATTATCACAAAACTGTGTTGTAAATAAAGACATTTTCTTTGAAGTTTGAAAGATTAATAAAATGTTTGATTTAATCACTCTTTTTGTTTTGGGAGACTTTATAACTGGTTTTTTGTTCATCATAACAGTTCTTTGGGGTTTTGAAACAGCTTTTTTATTGTTACTATTACAGCTCTTTGAGATTTTGAAGATACACCTATTACTTATTGTTAACTGACAAATTTTTTGATATGCTGACAACTATTTTTTTCCCTCACTTAGGTATATTCTGTAGGCTTAAAAAGAGCCAAAAATTTTTTTTTTTGAAGGTCAATATTGTTAAATTAGATTTTCACACACATATGCACACATCCTTTTAAACATTCTGTGTACAGCCCTGATTTGTATGTCAGATATTGTTCTTTGTTTAGTTAAAATATATCCTTCTTGTCTTGGAAAATTTAATTTTAATTAGATACTTCTAAATTTTCCATTTTTCGTTGCTAACCTGTTATTAATTTGTAAATATTTCTGTCACTTAGCACAATCTGGTAGTTAAAGCACTTGCTTGCAATCTGCATGCTGAAGGTTTGAATCCCCAATGCCAAAAGTGCTTGCTCTTTCAGCCATGGCGTCATTACAATATGACATTCAATCCCACTATTTGTTGGTATAAAAGTAACCCAAAAGTTGGAGGTGGGTGGTTTTGATTAGCTACATTCCCTCTAGCCTTTCATTGCTAAATTAGGGATGGCTACCTGGAGAGGAGGTGGGCACCACCAGATAAAATCTACCTAAGAATCACTGATTGTGAATCAACATTTAAAGTGCTCCACTAGTCATAAGAGGCCTTGGCACTCAAAAAAAGAACAAAAAAAACTCTGGAGCACCTTGTTTTCAGACTTTCCAACATGTCTTCCTTTAACATCTTTAAAAAAAAAGATGGTAATTGTGTTGAGCTTACTGGCATGAATCCTTTCTTGTTTGAAAGATCTTATGATTGTTTATTTTTTTACTTTTAAATTTCTTTGATGTTTTGTGACAGTCAATAACTGTTTATTCAGACATTTCTTATAGTTTTGTGATTAACAAATAATTATTTCTTGTTTACTTAGAAAATTTCTTGTGCAAAGAGCTGATAATTGCTTTTAGTCAATTTAAACATTTTCTTGAGGTCTGGATAGAACAAACAAGTTTGTGTGTTTTTGTATGATGTTTGAATTGTCCTTTACTCACCACAAATAACCAATTTGTAGATATATTTAAAGGATAAGCAACACTATAATTCATTTATTCTTCAATAACACTGAAGATTTTATGTTTCAGATTATTCCATTTTTAAATTTCAAAAGTCACAACTGTTTTTTGTTTACCCTTGCAATAGACTTAGAACTTGAAAAAATAATAACTTGTTTATTTAGTTATTTATTTTGAATTTTGAAAGGAAACTGATAGTTGAATTTAGAAATTTATTTTGGACCATATAAGTATAGAAATCAGCTTTAAATATAATTTACTTAAACTGATTGATCTATAAAAACACTTATTTGAAATCATTTTATAAAAGTATTGGCAAAATCTTCACAATTTTCTACTAAAATGTTACATAATGTTTTTAAAAATAGAGTATTTTTATCAGTAATTTTATTCTATACTTATTTTGTTTTTCAGTGTATTAAAATAATAAATGTTTGTTAAAACTCCCATACCAGCAAGAGTGGCTTACATACCATGAATGGCAAATGTCGAACTCGTAAGCACAACTCGTTTAATTGTTCCAGCATCAGCACAAGCCTGAAGGACTCGCTTGGTACCTTCAACAATAGGTTGCAAGATGTCATCCTCATTAACAGGTGGTGAACTGGGAACTGGTGATGCTATGTGGATGACATAACTACAGTCTTTCACTGCCCTGTTGAAAGAATTAGTTAGCAGATACCTACATACCTCCAACATTTAATAATTCTAGCAATAACGTGAAAGCTTTTATAGTCCTCTACATCAAAAAAGAAATTAATATTTAACTACAAAATATACATATAATATTATGATGAATTCTAGTTTTCTTACTGTCAACCATTTTAACATCAACTATAATTTAGAAAACACCCCAAATGGCTGTAAATAATTAGACCTTTTTTTTCTACTAAGTTATAAGCATTGGAGAGAACAATTTGAGTGCTTAACTTGTAATGTTTATTGTAACTAATGTGAAGTATTTATGGTATAATTATATTTATTTATTCAAATTCAAGTGATTCTTAGCCTTTAATCATGCTAGTAAATCATTATCAGTACATTTCACTGGAACAGCAGATGTGGTTTCCCAGGATCAGTAACTGTTATTTAACTTTTTTACTAAAAAGAAAGCATTATTATCATTTTATATTTCTATACAAGATTATTAAGAACTATTTTATAACCATTTTCAATTCTTCACAAACATCACACCTTTGCATACTTTGTCTGTTACTTCCTACTTCCTCTTAACTATACACACCCATTTTTTCAGTCTACCAGTCCATGAATTTCTGTGACTTAGTTCTATATTTTATGAGAGAACTCAGGTGAGAAGCATACCAAGTTAATTGTACTTTTGTTACAATATACAATAACTTTATTTGTGAATTCTTGAATATTTTTAGCAATCTAATAAATACATTACTCTCAAAAGTATATTTACAAATTTCTAGTTTTCTATTTTTAGCTTGCTCCATTGATCAATCTTGTCTCTGTTTCTAAAGTCTATTTCTACTTTTTCTCAGTTTTCTTTTTTTACTTTCTATCTTTAAGTTTCTTCACTTTTATTCATTTCTCCATCTTACATATTTTCCCTTTTTCAAAAATCTCCTACCCATTTCTACTGTTGACACTAACTTTTATCATACTTTGTCTATTTTAACCCAATTTTCTTTTTCACTTTTTTCTCCTTTTATTATTTTTATTTGTCTATTTTTTACATCTTTAAATTATCCATTTCTTATTACATATACTGATTCTTTCTTTTCTATGGAGTTTCATCAGCTTTCCATCATAGACTTAACTTTCTCTTTCTGTCCCCAGTCTTCTATCCCTCCACTCAAAATTTATCTTCATCATATTTCAAGTTCTTTGTTTCTTTTATCCACTTTCTCTATGGTACTCTTATTTTCATGATTATCATAATTCTCTTCTGTTTATTTTCTTTCTCTGTCCTTTCTTCCCTAGTTTTCCTTTTTATCATTACAGATTTATAACTACTTTTGTGACAGTCCTCTATCTTCCCTTCTTAGTCTTCTGACTCTCCTTTTGCTTTTAGTTCTTATCACATTTTTTTTTTGTTCATAAAAACTTAATATCGAAATTAATTGCACTTTATAAGAACAATGTTCTAAATCCTATGCTGCTCCTGGAACTACTTCATTCATTTACGTTTATGCTCAAACTGATGACAATTATTACATACTATTGCTCAACACCACAAGTCTGAAAGAGACAAGCTTTGAACTGCAAAGGATGGCAAGGCAATCACAGACCACACACCATGACAAACTTTTCACATACATCACAATTGACTATCAAGATCATATTTAAGCAGACCAAATTCATAAAAATCCAATGAAGTTATATAAGGGAAATTTACAAGTTTATGCTCAAATGAGATAGTAATTCCAATTTTTCAGCCATTTTTTTCTTCATAAAAATAGCTAATTTCAAGATGTGACTAGAAGTTCATGAACTTTTGAGCATTTATCTACTTCAAATCTTTGTTTACCACCTTGTTAACAGTACCAGGAGATATGCCCAACATCTTTGCAATGGCTCTTTGGAATGATGGATTCTCCTTTACAACCATACTCCTCGCTTTACAGGTACAGACATTGCTCCTGATTAGATTATGATATGGTTTTGAAGCCATTACTGTCCTATATTGTCTGCTATGTTAGTTTTTCTGCTCTCATGGAGAAACTGAAGGCTCTCTTCTTTGAAATTCTGTAACCTTTGCTTTACACCAATTAATAGTCTCGCTGCATGTACATTTTCTGAAAAGGTTTTATATATCACCAGCTACAAAATTATCTTTGATAGCATTGCACTGTAAAATGGTCAGACTTTAGCTGTTAATGAAGTCATAACTATGGGCGATTTTAATTTCAGGTATACAGATTGGGAAATACTAGAGTCAAACCATGAAGGTGAAAGGTTTTAGGAAATTGTTCAAAATACCTTTCTTCACCAATTAGTCAAGGAACTTACTAGAAACAATACTATTTTAGATTTATTGTTACCCTCAAATAAAGAAATGATCGAGAGGGTGGAAACTGGGGAACATCTGGGTGCAAGTGATCATTACTCTAATAGGTTCAATGTTTTGTTGCATATGGAGATAAGGAATAATGATATTTTGGTTACAAATTTTGAAGGGATGCGACAAGAATTATCTTATGAATTGGGCAGATGAGTTATTTAGAG
>NW_013666610.1:323781-330490 GCF_000517525.1 Limulus polyphemus | reverse complement strand
TTTCTCTTGAAAAACCAAGAGTTGGGGGGGGGCTGACTGAGGTGTTTATGATTGTAAAGGAAATTGATAGTGTTGATGCCTCATCTTTTTTCATACTTAACAGTGAGAATAGTATGACTAGGGGACAGAAGTATAAATTTTGGTAGGGTATAAGTCATCTACAACTAAGACAGTTTTATTTTTCTAACAGGGCAGTTGGCATTTGGAATGGGTTGCCTTCGGATGTAGTGAAGGCAGTAAATTTAATTGAACTTAAGAGAAAGCTTAATAAGTATATGAATGATAAGGGCTAGCTTTAAGATTTTTTTTTTCATAATATATCTCTCTTAATAGTTTTAGTTTAGTTTAGAGGATGGAACAGCCGAGATTGACCAACAGGTTCCATGTTGTCTCAAAACCTTATGTTATGTTAAGTTCATTTGAAATCATTTTTTTACATAGAAGTGAGACTTAATGATGAAGTGCCACAACTGTAACACACCAACGAATTAACATACATGTCATTCCAGTAATGTGCAATTAACCCTTTGTGCTATATAATCTACTTACTCCTAAGGACTATTATAAAATAGATATTATAACTGGAAAAATTAAAGTGTTTTTGAACAAGTGTTAAGTATAAAATAAGCATAGGAAACTCACTCATTCCAGCCTTCATCTTTTGTCAAATCTGCTTCTACAAGTTCTATTGGGTGTTGTGCATCAGGACTTAGTTCTCTGATTTGTTTTACTTTATCTTCATCCTTTAAATTTCTGACAGTTCCTCTAACTTTGTAGCCCTCTCCTTGAAGAAGCTTGATAACGTGAGTACTGACAAATCCAGTTGCTCCAGTTACAAGTACCACTAGTTGTAAAAAAAAAACAGTTAACTGAAATTACATGTACCTACAACAATTTTCAGTTTTAAGAAAAAACAAAAAGTGCATTCTTCATATACCTATAAATAAAATATAAACAATTATTCATCACAATTCTCTATTAAGCTATAAGTAGTTTTGGTGTTATATTACCTAAGAGCATTTGAGTACCCCACATTTATTAACATGTTTAAAATCATAAGGCAGATAAGTTACACGGTAGTGATACTTCAAAAAATAAATATGTCTAAATGAATTCCAAAATCAGATTACTTAAAACTTATATGCCAACTTGTAATTAATTGTCATCCCTTAAAAAAAAAAGTAATGATTTGGTTCACATTTTACTTTCATGTGTAATAACTGTCTGGAGCTTCCAATATCTTACACACACAGGTTAATTTTAAAGTAGAAAGCTAGAAAGATTTTAATGATAAAATATAAAAATAATCTTAATTCAAAGCTTCTTATCAAACAATAAAATTATAAGATCCTTTCTTATGGAATTAGTACTATCCAGAAAAAAAAATAGCCCATAACAAATTTCGGCCTACTTACTATCAATGGTTTTGAAATTTATTTTTATCAGAGATCATTTCATAGCTTCTGGATATATGTATATATATTGTAGTTATTTTTGTCGCCTATATACCAACTGAAGTACCTGTACAATGCATGGGAAGATATCGGGTCCCAGGGTCAGGTCAGTATCAGTATGATGACTACCATCCCCATGCCACTTGTAGTTAAGCAGCACAAAGCTACACAAAGGGCTATCTATACTCTGCCCACCATGGGTATCGAAACCTGTTTCTGGCATTGTATGCAGACAGACCACTGTGCCACTGCTGCTGGGAGGCAAGCCTTAAGAGTTTGTTTGTTTGTTTGTAATTAAGCACAAAGCCACACAATGGGCTATCGGTGCTCTGCCAACCATGGGTATCGAAACCCAGATTCTAGCATTGTAAGTCTGCAGACATACCGCTTTGCCACTGGGGGGCCAACCTTAAGAGTATGTGCTACGTTTGGTAACAATCAATCAGTCTGACGGTTCGCCAGTTATAAACTGAAACATGCGGAATTTTTTTAAATAATGGTTTAGAACATCGTTTGCCCCCCAGTGGCACAGCGAAATGTCTGCGGACTTACAATGCTAGAATCCGGGTTTCGATACCCGTGGTGGGCAGAGCACAGATAGCCCATTGTGTAGCTTTGTCCTTAATTACAAACAAACACACAAACATCGTTTCTCAAACTGGGGTCCGTAAGTCAGGTCCGAATTTTCATAAAAGTATTTAAAAAATATGATTCATGGAATAAAAAATATTTTTCGTAAAGTTAAATTTATATGAATTAGAACACTTAATTTTGGAATACAGCTTTTCAAGTCCACAATTTTTTTTCAATTAAACGGGATCCTAGAGATACTGAAGTTTCGGAACAGCTGGTTTAGAAGATAGCTTGAAGCGTGTTCCATTGACTAGTGTAATTTAACCACTTAAGTGATTTAGTACAATTATCTTAATATGTAACTTGAACCATTTATGCTCAGTTTGTACACACAGTTATGAAATTTGATATTCTTATGGGGATATTGTATAAAAAAGTACGTATAATTTAATCACTAATAATTTTTTAAAACCAACGAGTATAACATTAGTTTTTTATCACAACTTGGTATACTTGATTATGAGTAAATGTCTCTAAAATAATAAAAAAACAATTTTAAAAAGGCATGTTCATGAATTATATATTCCACTTAGTACATTATATACATGTTATAAAGTTGGTGCTTATAGCCCTCATATATATTTTTGTTTATTCGTTTTGTACAATACGAGTTTTCACACTAACAGAGTACGCGGTCATAAACTCATCCTAAACTAGTTTCAAATAAAATAATGCACCAAGCGATGGGTAACACAACCACGTGACAAACAGCTCGTCCCAAGGTTGTCTCCTGTGAACAAGGTCAGAATTGAGTGATGTGCTTTCGTCACGAAAACATTGTAAAAAGTTAGGAGCTGATATCAGGTTCGTGTAATCATTACTCGCCCAGTCACCCTCTAAAAAAGTCCCAAGAAACTCTGTATTTAACAGCTAATGAAGTAAAAACTGAGAATTACGCCATGCGTCGCCATTGGAGATGCAATACCATCTGCCCAGTTAATATAGTCGCGTGTTCGGATTTCGCCTGATCTTCAGAAAATTTCCACTCTCCCAGTGAGTTTGGTATCTTTAAATTTACAGAGCTGATGGAATACCTTACGTATATATTTACAAGCAGAGTGGTATAAACAGTTTGCTTAACATTATATGTAATATTCTTTCGTATTGTTTCCACGTGTTCTGTTGTGAACTGTCGTAAAAAAATTATATTAACTCTTATTTACATATTCCACAAGTTATAAATGTTTTCCCATGGAAAACGTGGAGATGGCGATCCCATATCTTTTTGAATTCCGTGGATTTATCAGTTATGTAATTATGGATTAACGCATTACACCCGTCTAGGAATTATGACATTTACCTTGTGTTAACTTTAATATTTGCCCTTGAATATTATGGAATTACGGGCTTAAAGTTACCTAACTCTGTGGATTTATTCCCTTGTAGATGTGTGTCCTCTTAGCCTATAGACTTCAACTTTATTAAGTTTGTTTTAAACATAATATAGGTGAAATTATAATTTGTGTGGCTTATACACATTCCAAAGATTAAATAAAGTTGTCAATTACAATATGCATTTTCGGTTTTTCAAGTGGTGCCCTTAATGGATCTTAATGTTTATTGTTAACAAATGTGTCACGACTGGGGAGGAAAAACTCCTTTGAATAGGATATATGTGCTGCTTAATATTTGAATAGCACCATGTAGTACAACATCTCCGACCCATGCAGACCCTAAGTGGGTCAGTGGCGAGTTGGGATATCATTCCTGGCGTGCTGTGTCTAGGTTCTTTCATGTTGAAGAAAAAACGTATTATTGTAACATGTCTTCCTTTCTAAACTTGTTTGTTTTAGCTCAAAGCCACACACATTGGGATATCTGCGCTCTGTTCACCGTGGGAAATGGATCGCCGGAATTTAATGCTTTAAGTCCGTAAACTTACCCCTGACCTATCTGGGGTCCTTTTTCAAAACAGTTCTGTATTTTCAGTATTTATTTTAACACTTAAATATTTGTAGTTAGCCTAAACAACACTGCATTCACTGAAATAGCTGTTCTACGTAGGTCTACATTCCTAGTACACACGGTTAGGTTTCGGCGATCGAATATTAATTGTTGTAATGGTTAGTAGCAAAATGGTCACCTAAGTTATATCATTAATTATTAACATAACTAATTACTAACTAGTTTTATCCCAAGTTTCGACTACTAGTCTGCTACCGTCTTCAGTACTGAGAAAGTATTTCTGAGTTATTCGTGGTCGGATCCCTTTCAGCCGTGGGGGCGTTATAATGATACAGTCAATCCCACTATTCGTTGGTAAAAGAGTAGCCGAAGAGTTAGCGGTGGATGGTGATGACTAGCTGCCTTCCCTCTAGTCTTACACTGCTAAACTAGGGACGGCTAGCGCAGATAGCCCTCGTGTAGCTTTGCGCAAAATTAAAAAAATAATAAAAAAAAAACAATCGTGGTCGGAATCCGATCCTGGGTCTTCTTGGTGGAAGTCTAGTGTGTTATCCATTAAGCTGAGGTATATTCCCCATTTACAGTTTTAATCAAATATATTTGAATGTTTTCAATGTAGACATAGGTAATGTATAAAAGAACAAAGTAAAAAAAAGTGCAAAAGGGTATCACTAACGTAAAAAAAGGAAATACAAAACAGCATCAAAGAACTAGAAAAGTGAATTACAAAAAGATAATAATTCAAGTAGGATGCAATGTTGTAAGCTGTGTTTTTCATCTAGACTTTTCTTGATACTTGCATTATTCTTTAACTGGAAGGAAGTTTTAGCGTCACATGCTGAGCGTTTGGCCTAAAGTCTTGATTTTTCTCCAAAGTTTTAGGACAATCTGAGAAGAATCAAACGCGAGTTAGGCTAGAGCACTGGATGATTGATTATTGAGGTAGTTTGTTACAGCAGATTATGGAGTTTGCGTTAGTAAGTTCGTTAGTCAGTGCTGTAAATATTGAATTTGTTTCGAGGACGAAATAAAGATAAAAGAAAAAAAAATATTAGCAAGTAATCGGAGTTTCTGTTAGAAGTACTTCATTTGCTAAATTAGACATATCAGTGAATGTTGATTACGAAAACCGTGAAATTTAAAACTGAAAACGTTAAATAAAGCAAAGTTTTATTTCAAGGGAACTAAACTTTGCGCTGCTTTTTTTTTAACCGAATAATCTAAAATAACCTGTTCAACAACACAAACAATAGAATAGTTGAATCATGGCACAGCGGTATGTCTGCCGTCTTATAACGCTAGAATCCGGGTTTCGATACCCGTGGTGGGCAGAGCACAGATAGCCCATTGTGTAGCTTTGTGCTTGATTACAAACAAATCTAACCTTAACCTTTAATTTAAATATAAACTCGTGATACAAACTAAAACTCAAATTAATGAAATCAAAAGCTTAACTGGGCGTTGCATTTGAATCATAACGTATATCAATTATTTTACTGAACCGCAGAGACTGAATAATCTACTCAATGAGAATGTTTTTTGTTTTTGTTTTTAATTATGCACAAAGCTACACAAGGGCTATCTGTGCTCTGCCCACCACGGGTATCGAAACCCGGTTTCTAGCGATGTAAGTCCGCAGACATACCGCTGTGCCACTGGGGGGCCAATGAGAATGAAAAGCAATAAATAGTTAAAATTTTAAAATGTGTATTTTATTTTTAATAATATATTTATAAAACATTTTAAAATTATTTAAAATATATCCAAGAGATTAAATACCCACGAAACAAATGAGGATTTTTTTTGGCAATATTTCAAAACACTGGGTTATTTCAAAGGCTGTTTTTCATTGTTAAAGAAAATGTTATAGGCTATATTTAGTCCATTAAACCGATAACTAATAGATTTTTATTCTGTAAGAAGTGTGGCAAATGCAAAAACTAAAACATCACCAGTGAGGCTAAATTCCAGGTGCCCTTAGAAACACGCGTTGGCAAGGAAAGCTGCTTTTAGCACCAATGCGTATTGATCTTAAGTTCTTTTGTGTAGCAACTAAGATACTTTTGGCAACAGGCCGAAAACTTCACAAAACTCAAGATGTCGGTAGCTAATGAAGACTGTTATTTTGTCGAAATTAGAAATTTTAAAGTATGCTTTTTTAATGTAAGTATGTTATGTAAGCTTGGTAGAAAGGCGTTATTGATAGCGCGTGTTTT
Source organism: Limulus polyphemus (assembly GCF_000517525.1). Lineage (NCBI taxonomy): Eukaryota > Metazoa > Arthropoda > Merostomata > Xiphosura > Limulidae > Limulus > Limulus polyphemus. The sequence continues at coordinate 324,282 of NW_013666610.1, read as the reverse complement.
CATTGATATAAATATCAGTTAAACAAAGATTTTCTTTTTCTGGAAATATAACACTCCCAGCGAGTGTTTTGAATAAGTTAGGAAAAAAGTGTTATCAGGTTGTTTCAGGACCAATGTCTCTGCTAAAAGAAAAAAACAAACAAATTAAAGTCTAGTTTAAGTATAAAAGTATGACAAAATGTAGACATAGTTGTACTTGAGGTTATTTTAACATAAATAGACTGTAAGTATGCGGTACATATTAAATTTGGGCAAGCTGTTGTGTGTAATAAGAAAAAGAGGTTTTATTTATATATATTTTAATATTAAGTACATTATACCTTTTTTATTTCTCTATATACATCTTCAAGTCATTTATAATGCCTAAGAAAATCTACTTAAAAAGCTTAATGGACAATGAAAATAAAAACAAAAATGGTTCACACTAATCATTAATATTGTTGCGTCATCGAGGTCACGTGACTGGTGTGGCGCCCTCTATTTTCTAGAACTATCTTGTTT
>NW_013666610.1:319369-322781 GCF_000517525.1 Limulus polyphemus | reverse complement strand
CGAAGTTACGGAAGTTAATTAACAAACGGAGACGTAACAATATATTCAAATATATTAAAGTCTCATATAGTTAACATAACTTAGACATTAAGGTAGTTATCTGATACAGTGATGCTTATCTGGATAACACCTGAACGCTACGACTTTTATTTCTTGCTGACGCAAAATACATATATTCTTGGCAATACAAGGACAAATGTTTAGTGTTATGTACTTCTTAATTCTATGTTGTTATATTAAGTAACTGTCAGGGAAAGTGTATTCATACAAGTAACCTAAAAAACAGAAAAAAGAAGGGCATTCTGGGATAACCATGTGGGTTTTAAAAAACCTGCCTTCTTTACGTACTAGGTTGCCTGATATCTTTAAGTTCAGGAAAATGTCATTTCGAGCCTGCTCTTTAGAAAAAAGTTGAATCTCCAATTGCTTTCTTCCACCGATATACATGTACGCTGTGGCGAACGATTGGGTATCGTCGGTAAGCTGAAACGTATTAGTGGGTTGCTATAGCAACGTGTTGAGCTACAAAAATATAATTATGAGGTAAATACAGGGTTGGAAACCTATATATCGTATAGTTACATCTAATGGTTTCCCGATATAAACGTTGAAATAAACTGCCCTGAATATTAATATTTCACCAAAACAATGCTTTTGTCAGCTGTTAGTGAGTTCTAAACAGTGCATTATACATGTTTAAAATTTGCCTTTTTATTGCAAGTTTAAGGATCATTAAAACCAATACCGTACCCTAATAAGTTTAGCACTAGTACTTTTTCAAAATCCCCGTTCCACCAAACATGCTCGTCCATTCAGTCATGGAGGCGTTATAATGTTTCAGTCAATCCCACTATTCGTTGATAAAAAGAGTAGACCAAGAGATAGCGGTGGGTGGTGATGGCTAACCTGCCTTCCCTCTAGTCTTTCACTGCTAAATTAGGGACGGCTAGCGCAGATAGTCCTCGGGTAGCTTTGCGCGAAATTCAAACCATACCAAATTTTTTCAAATGTACGCGACTAAATGAACTCTTTGCAAACATATACAACCAAATTACTTAAGAGAAACAATAAAACAGCACTACATGCTATAGATAGTCTATTCATGGATATAGCCCTGAAGACGAAAGTAAAATCAGTGCATTAGTGTTCACTGATTTCTTTGATAACTTTGTGGCATTTCGCAGTTTATAAACAATAGTAAAGAGTGGAGAAAGAGGTCTGGACTGAACCTGACCCTACCAGGTCGCGCAAAAATCTACAAAGACCACGCTTCAAATGTACTTATGGTCATGCACTACTATATACAAACTACAAGTCATTTACAGCAATATCTTAAACATAGAATTTAAGCTTAAATGTGATAATTTTTGTTTAATTACTGAAATACTTTTGGACAACTTCTGTTTTTTCCATTAAGATGACATCCAGTTCTTAAAAATTTGGTCGTGGGCGCAGTTTTCCACAAATCATTCAGTACTTATCATATACAAATATTTTTTTTTTCATTCTTAACATGTAAAATAAGAGGATATTTTACAATATAGTTAACAGAACAAAAACGAAATCCTGAGGATTACCACGTACGGTCATAGCTTCTGGAAGAGTCCAATCTAGACAACGATATCCCGTTAAATCAATTTCTAGGCGGCAGTGTTACATTTATATGCTGAAGCGAGATTAATTTTTAGTTATCGATATCACATTTTTTAATCGATGGACGAAACCAATCTACACAAAAGAATCACAACTGTATAGTTCCTAGACAAAACTAAACCAGGCAACAAACTCTACGCAGGTTCAATTTATATATAAATACATATTTGCTTGAATGTATTCCGCTCGAAGAAAATAGTTTGACAAGTCGATTTGACCGTGTCGTAAAGCAACTAGACAAATAAAAGTTTGGCTTAAGCACAAAGATGAACGATCAGGTATTTGCGCTGTACCCACGGCAGGAATCCATTCCCGAATTTTAGCTTTATAAAATCTCAAGCTTATCACTGAACCACAGAGGGGTACGGATAAAGAATTTGACTATATAGAAAAGTACCATGTATTACAAGAAAATTACGTGCTTCGAGGAAATCTAAAAGGGAGGGAGCACGTACTCTAAATAATGATTAAAATAGAATCGTACTTGATAAATTGTCTCTTGATGTTGCAAGCTCCCTCAAACAAGTTAATAACTGAAGGTGCACGAAATATTTGTATTGGAATAATGTAAAGTAAACAAATAAAACACGACAATGAACGTAAATATCTTAATGTGATTTTTAGTTTATGTAATACCATAATATTTCTTTCACATATATGTAATTCCTAAAACACGTAGTGATCTCTGTAAAACCAGTTTTGTGTAACGTTTTTATTTGGAGCCATCTCTACTATAACATACATATAAATCACATATTTTCAGATAAACATATAGTGATTGGAATTCCACGTTTGAGTTAGAAATATTCTTCATTTTCAGATGTCTAAAATGTTAGACAGGAAGTTGATGTTTATTTTGTAATCAAAACTTCCCCGAGCAGACTGTGTTGCCCGAGACTATGGGAAAATACGCCCTTGGCCCGATCAATACTCCGTCTGACGCCTATGGCTAACGTAGACTGCAAGGCCTCCTTCTGTCTGCTGGCAGTCTGAACGTAAGTGATCTGAATAAGCTACTACATGCTGTCACGTGACGTTTCACTTTGGTAGTGCGGGTACGAAACATCGAGTTGCTATTTCAATTATTAAAACAATTTTAAACAAACTCAATCATAAACTAGATAGAGTAACGCGAAACATGTTATTGAAATACAGAATGAATTGCTGGGCAACGAATAATTATTTTGTGGAAGTCTGTATATACAATCTCGTCCATGTTTGCAATCTACAAGAATACGAGACTGCACAGAAGACGAATCCAATCGTAACAGCTTGCTTGAAAGCTGTCCAAAAATGGTTTTGAAAATAGATGTATTTATACATTTTGTATAATTGTAAATTAAATATTTCGTGATATATATTTCAGATACTTCAAAAAAGTATTCAGTATATTCTACATATAATTCAGATGGGAAGTCAAAAATAATACATTGTCACAATCAAACTAACTCGTGAATTCAATATAATATAGTCACGTAAAAACGTCCATTATGGCACAAATTGAATTAAGTAACTTTTCTTTGTCAGGCCCTAACCCTTAGTCGTCAGCATTACTCAGAATACCATAACTTAGAAGCCGCCTGGGAAAAATAAAAAAATAAAAGCTCCTTGAACTTTTATGAAACAAAAAGAATATATATATATATATATATATATATATATATAGTAGTATAAGAAAACTAAAATAATTAAGTTTATTTTAACTTCGTCGTTCGTGTACGTAGGACGAACGTCGCTATTATACGTAATTAAGTAATAA
>NW_013666610.1:318261-319348 GCF_000517525.1 Limulus polyphemus | reverse complement strand
GTAATATATATATATATATATATATATATATATACGAGTATGAAACAAAATAATAGTTATTTTAACTGCGTTCGTGACTAGGCGAACTCGCATTATCGAATTAGAATGTAAAAAAATATAAAAAAGTCCGAAGTGTTCTATAAGTGATGCAACAATATGCAAATTCTGAACTTCTGATAACTTCGCTCACAGAAGGTTTTTATGTAGGCCTCATGTGGCACTTTTGTGTAGCTTGAATCTACTGGACCAAATACCGACACAGCTTAATTAAGCACTTACGGTAAGGTTGTGGCGATCGAATATCAATCGTTGTCATAGTTAGTTAGTATGGCCGGGATCAATGTTGAGTATTTTTGATAGAAGTCTGGTGTGTTGTCCATTTTACTGGGGTATGTATGTACTAATTACTAACTAATTAACTACTTATCTGACAAATACATCACATTAACAGGTAGAACATCTTCATGTTAAGGTATCAGCATACTATGTACAGATCATAAAAGCAACCACAATAACAAGACCACAAGCACCCTAGTGGCACAGCGGTATGACTGTGGATTTACAGCGCAAGAAACCGGGTTTCGATACCCGTGGTGGGCAGAACACAGATAGCCCTTTGTGTAGCTTTGTGCTTAACTACAAACAAACAAACCAAACAAGATACAATAATCAGTTTCGACGTATCAGTCTCTTCAATAATGTATCAACCCCTAACACACTACAAATATTCTGCCAAAACCTTGAAAATAACAACTCCTAAGGAACACACCCAACTGACAATCTTCACAGTAATAGAACTCCAGTCTTTTGTGTCAAAACAGGCTAATTCAGCTTGAAGATAAGTACTACCAACAATAAGAAACCTATGGGCTCACTCCTATCACCAGTACACCTACCTATACACAGAACATTTCGAAGTTAACGCCCTTAAAGTAGCTGTTCTACGCCTTGATATTTGGCTAAGATACGTTGAGGATATATTCGTAATACGGCCATAAACATAAGATTCTAAAATTCATGAACCACCTGAGCAGACAACATTCCGTGATACAATTCACAATATGTATATATATATATATATACATAT
>NW_013666610.1:314021-318186 GCF_000517525.1 Limulus polyphemus | reverse complement strand
GCCATTCTTCGACGCGATAGTTATCAAGAAACATAACTTATATACCACATGACTAAAGAAAACCCACGGGTTAGTAAATACATGACCATAAAAGCAACTTACCCCATCGGTGTAAAGATATCCGTCATAAACTGCCTAGTTTCAAGAATGAAAAAGATTTGTAATACCAAAGAACCTAAGAAGATGAAAGAAAAACAAAGCATAACAACTCTCCCCCTTAACAATGGATAGCAGGAACGCTAAACAAAGCACAACAACCCCTTTAACAACGGATAGCAGGAACACTAAACAAAGCACAACAACCTCCTTAACAATGGATAGTGGGAACACTAAACAAAGCACAACAACCCCCTTAACAATGGATAGCAGGAAAACTTGATAATAAAGAAGATGAACATCGAGAAGAAACTTACAGACGAGAAAATAGCTGTACTTGTGTCAGAGGTCTCTCTGAAAACATCCATAGGATATGTAAACAACATAAAGAAGAACAACATTCAGAAGTCACAACACCAAATGATCATCGTACTTAATACACATCAAACCACCTAAGACCCAGTGGGAAGGGTAAACACCACTTACAATACTCCCCTATGAATATGGATTCCAACACATAGAAGAAACAAAAAGATCAACACAAATTAGAATTCAGGAGCATAATAGACATTCAAGACTTGGCAATACCAATTTATCTGCAATATTCCATGATGTCAGAGACGACCATACGGTGAATTGGAATGGTACTAAAATACTAGGGCATGAACAACACGTCCACTAACAAATAACACACCCAGTCAACCTAGCATAGAAGTTAACAAAATCTGGATATCTTTCTTGAACCATACAAACAGTTAGTTGTTTAAAATTCTAATGGGAGAGACCCTTGTCGAGTAGGTAACCTATAGCAGACTTCCATCAGAAAAGCCAAGGATAGAATCCAGGCCACTATAATCATGGGATTTTCCCGAAGACGACAACAGGTTAGCAGCCGAAAAGTAAGAAAGAAAGATTTTATAATTAGTATCTGGTTATCTTCTACTATATAAAGACGAAAAGCAGTCCGTTTGTCACGCTGATATCTTGGCTGTTGCGATACCAATCGACACGCAACTTGCACGAAACGACGGCGCTTTCTGCCACGAGAAGCAAGTTTGTCGTTTTTTTATTTCTTCCAGTCATATATAAATAAATCACTACCAAATATATTTTATCCTTTGTAAAGTCGAAAGAGTTGAACATTTGTGTCGGAATGTCAGCACTATGTTTTCTACTTCCTGGCCTAGAATACAGTGAAAAGGCTCACGAGTGCTATTTAAGTCTCTTTCAAAGTCATACGTTCATGATAACATTTAATTTTTCTGCGTAGTTTTTACTAAAAATGTGGAGATTAAAGAATTACTTCAAGATTGATGAAATAAGTGAAAAGTAAGTGCATTTTGGAGGTACAAACAAATTTGTTTTAGTTAGATACTTTAATTTTCATTAATCATTTAACAATAGTATCCCGTCATTTTTGACGGGCTTTTATACTAGTAAAAGCTATAAAACAAGTCTCTGGTACGTTATCTAGATGTAATCATACTTACAAATGTTATTTGTGCAATACAATAGGAATCACATGTATATGTATTACACAATTGAACATTGTGTGTTTGTGCGTGTTAAATAAATTATAATGTATTTATCCTCTATTCTATTAGCAAAGAAAAAATTCACAGCAATTCTAGAGATAATGATTAATAGGTGCAGGCTGCTGTAAACTGCCTCCCTGTGTTACCGTAGTAACCGCAAATACAAAATCTAATAATGCCAAAGCAATAGTACAAGTGGGGTGGGAACACCACTTTCAAACAAAATATGACGTTCAAGAGGCTTTTGCTTTATTCCGCCAAGGTGGTCCCTTAAATCTGTCTGTAGAAGCGTACATCACGAGCGTTGTTTATTTTTTAACTAGACTAAATATTTTGTCTTGATTTGCTTTCTTTAAGATACACTAACTTACACGAGCAGGCTAAGTACGCCTGATGTTGAACGCAAAGGAGTAATTATACTTTTAAACGCCTGTTTGTTTCAGTTGGACAAAGCTATACGAAGGGTTATTTGCACAAAATCATCCCAAATTTTGAACTGGTAGATTAGAGGGAAAGTAAATAGTAAAAGCACCCACCGCAACTCTAATCGAATAGTGGGCTTTGAAGGCCACTCTTATAATGCACCAACGAACCAAGTGCGAAGCGCATTTTTGCAACAACGAGCCGCGAACCATGAAACCTTGAATTCACAATCCGACCATGCTAACTACTAGGCCACGCCCAGCCCTCAAAAGTCTGAAACCCATTTTTATAGTATTAATACCTGGTTTAGGGGTTTTTACCTTCAAATATACGGAACAGCATAAACTTTAACGATGTGTTTGTTTGTTTTTAAGCAGAAAGCTACAAAAAGGACTATCTGTGCTGTGCCCACTAAGTGTAATGAAACCTGGTTTTTCGCATTATAAACCTTTAGACTCATCGCTGAGCCACTGGAAGAGTGGAGGCTCGCTTTTACAATCAAAAAATGCAGTATTTAAAGATCGTAAGAATTTTGTATTACATTTTATTACAACAATTATTTTTGAGAATTCTTCTGTTTTAAAAATGTGATTTAAATATAAAGAAATATTTTATAAAATAGAAAAATAAAACATGTGAGAGAATACGGATTTGAATAAAAAAACAAACGTTGTTAAGACATAGATTCAAAGTAAAATCCAATATCAGTGAATACAAATAGACAGTCTACTATATGGTTTGTGACTAAATTTTCTAGTTGATTAAATAGTATTATCAAGAACGATCAATATTAACATTTGGAACCAACAAATAAATTAAAACAGAAAATTCAGTTCTACAGATTCGTTCACAAGAGCGATGCCAATCAATCAGAACAACCTACATCTTCGTCACGATGCATTTCAGAATTTGGCAGGCGTAAAGACGGTATATCAATCCGATTCAACATCTAAAAGTAACAATAAAAGACGGACATAAACTGATTTACTTTACTGCAACCAACCAAATAACATTCTTTTTTTTGGTTGAAATTGACGCTCAATTTCACTCACAGGAATTGGTAAAAAAAAAGAAAATTTCGTTCCATAACAATTCACGTTATTCCTTAAAAGCTAGACCTATGTACTAACTAACGTATCTTGAACCACTATCTTTTAATTTGTATTAACATATTTATCACTGGAAGCTAGTATACTTTAAGTTCCTTCTGCAGGCCCGGCATGGCCAGGTGGTTAGGGCGCTCGACTCGCAATCTGCGGGTTCGAATCCCGTCACACCAAACATGCTCGCCCTTTCAGCCGTGGGATCGTTATAATGTGTACGGTCAGTCCCACTATTCGTTGGTAAAAGAGTAGTCCAAGAGTTGGCGGTGGGTGGTGATGAATAGCTGTCTTCCCTCTAGTCTTACACTGCTAAATTAGGGACGGCTAGCGCAGATAGTCCTCGTGTAGTTTTGCGCGAAATTCATAACAAACCAAACCACAAATCATCCTTCTGCAATATCAATGACACAGATGCACCCGATATAAAACTGTGTATACGTTTTACAAATAAGGCCAGATAATTATCAAGATAAATTCTAAAAAGAAAAACAACTTTTAAATCAAAATAACGATCTGATATCAACCAGTTTCAGTGACAGTGGTATGGGAGGAGGACTTGCTGGTGTTGAAACTACCGCCAAATGTGCCTTAGCTTCCCATGTCGTTCCTGCATCCAACGAACAAGGCTTACTGTTAAAGTTGGTTCGCTTCCTTAATACTACAGTATGTGTGGCCACAAGATGTAGAGTACAGCCCCCTCAATGTTTTATCGAATCCACCTCATTCTCCTCACTAGAAAGACGCTGGCGCCGCTCCTGGCCAGTTTTCCCTGTTAAAGTTTACACAAACCCGTCATGTTATCAGATAGTTTGTTTTGAATTTCGCGCAAAGCTACACGAGGGCTATCTGCGCTAGCCGTCCCTAATTTAACAGTGTAAGACAAGAGGGGAAGGCAGCTAGTCATCACCACCCACCGTCAACTCTTGGACTACTCTTTTACCAACGAATAGTGGGATTGACCGTCACCTTATAACACCCCCACGGCTGAAAGGGCGAGCATGTTTGGTG
>NW_013666610.1:302963-313021 GCF_000517525.1 Limulus polyphemus | reverse complement strand
CACCCCCACGGCTGAAAGGGCGAGCATGTTTGGTGGGGCTGGGATTCGAACCCGCGACTCGCAGACTGCGAGTTGAGCTCCTTAACCACCTGGCCATGCCGGGCCTATCAGATAGTTAGTTGTTTTGTTTTTTCCATGAAGCAAGAATTAATCCTAGATTCAAATATATCACGCGCACACACAAGCTAAATTCCGTATTTGTATATCAGGTTATAAGGCATCTTTTCAAATATTTATATGTTTACCAAACTCTTAATTAAATCACGTAGTTTTAAGTAAGTAATACATAAATATTTTAATAAATTACATGTATATGTATAATACGAAATTAATTCACATTTTATTATTACCTCAGACAAACAAGTTTAATAATTAATTAATTATAAACTTTCAATTCTGCTCATTTCCGTTCGGAAGCAAAACATTAACTTAATTTTTTTTATCTTCATCGCAGTTACTAATGGCATTACCTGAGGCCCTACTATTATTTCTACATCCGGCTTAACCTATTTTGCCACTACCACTCACTGTCAAATCTGATCAGTTCCAAGGTCAACTGTGTCGTATATTAGGGATAACAGAGCAAGGAAATGGTTAAACCAAGAATCAAGAGCCGTTCTAGGCTGGATAAGAGCCACAAAAAAACAAGTCTAAAATGATTGAGCGAACTATTCTTCAACCCCTAACGCTTATATATGTTACGGCGACCTTATAAGAACCCTTGAAAGGGAAAAGTACCTGAAAACATTTCGTATATCACTTTAGATGGCCAGGTGGTTAGGGCGCTCGACTCGCAATCTGAGGGTCGCGGGTTCGAATCCCCGTCACAACAAACATGCTCGCCCTTTCAGCCGTGGGGGCGTTATAATGTAACGGTCAATCCCACTATTCGTTGGTAAAAGAGTAGTCCAAGAGTTGGCGGTGGGTGGTGGTGACTAGCTACCTTCCCTCTAGTCTTACACTGCTAAATTAGGGATGGCTAGCGCAGATAGTCCTCGGGTAGCTTTGCGCGAAATTCAAACCATACCAAATGTTTTCAAATGTACGCGATTAAATGAACTATTTGCAAACATATACAACCAAATTACTTAAGAGAAACAAGATGTTAGGGTACAAATACACGTATCTTGTTTGACTGCCTGAATGCCACATAAAAAGCCCCCCAAACAGAGTAGGTCTACATCTTTAAAGAAAGCTCTGCTTTTTACAATGGAATTGGAATCCATTAAAGTTTTAAGTAAACTACTAATGGAGCAAATTGTGCAGTACAGTTAGTGGTTGAAAACTTGGACCTTCAAGTTACAACAGTGTTAGAACTTGTAATAACGTTAAAAGAAGAAATAAGTTAACTTGTTTTCGTGTGTACTCGACGTTGAATTATTTTCACTTGATAATTTGAAAGAATTACGTCACAACAATATTACAGGAAAAACATTTACCTATCTATCTGTCTGACGTAACTTCAGTACTAAAGTATTAAATGAGGTATTATTAGAAATAAAAATGTATCTTGCGTGTGTTATCTTTTTTTTTTGTCCGTCTTGGAAGCAAAAATAAATTTAAAAGCGCCATGGTAGGACTGGTATAATCGTATAGTTTGACATAAAATAATATAAAGTTCATAAAAATATTTGTCATCTATATCATAAAGAATATTTTGTTGTCAAAATAACTATCACTAAAATAAAATAATTCAAGTTATGTTTTTAATTTTTTTACACTAAATTTGTATACTTGTCATCGTTATAAAAATACCGACTTTAATATTCTGAAAAAGTTTGTAGAAATATAAGTTTTCTGTTTATATATTTTGTTTGAAATTAAACACAAAGCCACACAATGGGCTATCTGTGTTCTTCCCACCACAGTTATCGAAACCCGGTTTTAGCGTTATAAGCACTAATATTTGCCGCTGAGCCACCGGGGGGGGGGGATGTTTCTCGTGCGATGATTGGCATTGGCACATAACCAATTTATAGATGTCATAACTGGCGCAGATATGAGGGTTAGTTAGGCTGTTATTAAATGCAAAGAATAAACTTGCTACACCTTTTTCTGCACTTGCTCAGGAGTTCCAACTGAAAACACTATCTACTCCCAGATATGTTATAGGAGAACTTACTTAGTCTACATCTATTATCACTGATGTTGTACCACCTGTTACAGAAGGACCTGCCTGGACTGTTCCAACGATGACATTATTAATTCCAGTTTCAGACCAACAGACTATGATGGGAATGTACCATAGGAATAATATTAGTCTCAGTTTTCAATCATTTCTAGAGTAAATGGGTGGAATAGTGATGAACGAGCCATTGAACTTGCTGCCCATTTAAAAGGACCAGTTTTTACAACATTAAATAACCTTCTACCTAAAAGGCATAACAGCTACCAAGCATTAGTAGCCACCTCGTTCTTTGAACTTGCAGAAGATTTGGATAGGCGTACCCAGTTCGTCTTCATTCTGTCACCAGTGTTATTTTCTACCTTGTTGGTGTCTTTCTTTACTTCACTTTTGACTTTATTAATTTTGTTATTACAGGTTTTCTATACTTCTTCAATAGTATTGTTGTAATCCCTCTGTACATCTCCGATACTTTCACTAATCTTGTCTTCAGTTTCATTTGTTTTTACTTTAATTCTTCCTTAAATAGTACATCTCTAATTCCTCCCTTAAAATATTTTCACATTCTCCTAGCTTTTCATTTCTTTCTTCTTGATCTTGTCTTAATAATTTCATAGCTCACTACTTGATCTTGTGGTCTCCATCATCAGCAATTGAAGTTTAGTCAAAATTCTATTGTACTTCTATTTTACTTTTGCCAAATAATCCCACTTCTGACATCATATATTGTAACGTAGTTCTTCATTTACGGGTTTCTTTGAATTATCTGGTAAGAAAATGTAAACTTAAACAAAATTAATTTAATTTATTTCTTCTTTTAATGTCATTAAAATCTCAAACACTGTTGTAACATGTGATGTAGGCCTAAGTTTTCAGCCACTATAACTGCAATACACAATGTAAAAATCAAAGTAGCGTAATAGTTAACTCAGATTCACTTTTGAAACAACTCAACTCTAAAAACGCTTCGTGGAGTGCCCTTACATAATCTATTTTCGAATATACTAGGACTTTACATCACATCCATAGATTTTTCTAATGGTTCTAGGCCTTTCCTAACGCCCCCCAGTGGCACAGCAATATGTCTGCGGACTTACAACGCTAGAAACCGGGTTTCGATACCCGTGGTGGGCAGAGCACAGATAGCCCATTGTGTAGCTTTGAGCTTAATTTCAAACAAACAAACAAACGCATTTCCTAACTTTCTGAACTTTAAGTTATCACTAGCTACTTGCAGTACCCTCTAACAAAAATTTACAACATTAGATATATATAATTTATAGCAGTATAATATTTATAAACACCAGAACGATATTTCAGGTCCGTTTCTGCCACTAGAAGTACTTTCTCCATTGTCGACCTAGCTCAATCCGATGGCAGTAATTTTCTATAGGAACTTTCCATTGTAACGAGCTTCTGTGAAGGGCAACATGGTCAGTCTGAGATAAAACAGATCCTTTACTGTACATCATCGGTTTCCAGGACCAATAAACAAATTAAAATTACAATAGTACATTGAACCAGAATCGGGAGTCTTTATGGATTTCCGGTATCTTTGATCATCTTTCTTGTCTTTTAAAACAGCAGTACATCTCGAAATGTTTTGGAAGTTTGTGAGTCTTCGCCCAAATCATTGCTTATTATTTTGTTAACACAACCAAGAGATATGTCCAACTCCATTTCAATAGCTTTTTCGGTCGAAGGATTCACTTTCATGGCCATAGCTTTTACTCTATTCGGCATTGTTCCGAATTGGCATGGCAATAATTTCCCTAATGCTCTGCGAGTTTTTTCCACTTTCAATCTCGATATACTAATATGCTTTCTTGGGAGGACTGCATTACACTGGCTAATGGTCTGGAATTCTAATAAAGCAAATATAGTTGCTAGAACATTTCGCGCGAGGCGACACGAATCTCACTTGCTGCAGCACATCTTGATATTAGCATATACGTAACGTTTAGTCTCCTTCACTAGCTTAATTACTTAAAACTCGTGTAATAACATTTATATAGTTAATAAATAACGTTAACAATATTAAAATTAGTTAGCTAAAATCAATAATTGTAGTAGTACGTCCTAAAGTCTATTTCAATAATTTATGTTACAGACGATTCAGTTTGTTTTAAATAAATCATTCTTGTTTTAACTATGCAGTTTTAGTCTATTCTTTCTTTTTGCGTTAAACATTTCCATGTATCTTTCATTTAAAAATACGAAATAACATTGACATTTAAATATAACACTTTTGTAAATTTAATTTTCAACCATATTCATTCATAAACCCAATATATTTCTCACACTTAGACTACAATCCACAAGTTATATTCAATTCGATGAACAAATAGGGCTAGTGCTAGTCCAAGCAGCCGGTACGACAAACACAGTATATAACAAATCAAAGTTTACGAACTTACAGCCTAGTAAAAATTAATATTTATTTATTTGAAATATACAAATGCACATAATTATATATATATATATATATACGACTATGAAAGAATTTTTTAAAACAGCTATTTTTAGTGTAAAGAAAATAACCCACCATTACTATTAGAATTGAAATATAATATATACTTACAAGGAGAATCCACTCCCGATGCCATCCTGCCAGTATAACTCGAGCTTGACAACGAACGCTTACTCGTCTGACCACGCTCACAAGTATAATGTTATATACGGCAAGCCCACCACACCCTAGACAACTTCAGTTATGTTTTTTTTTTTTTGAAATACTGAAGATACGATTTGGAGTTCAAAATAACGATAAATACTTTTTTCTAAAAATGTTTACAAATATGAACCGTGTTTTACTGAAATAAATCAGTGAAAGCATATTTTCGTAATCAGTAGAAAAAGAGGGCAGCACCTACTAGACAAAACATGATACCTATTGACATAAGATATTAGGAAGTATTTGTTCGTTAGGTAGCAGCACTATCTTTTCTCACGTGATTGTCAAAGTAGAAAGAACCAAATACATTTTATAATTAATTATCAGTTTATAAATAATATTTAAAAATATGAAAAAGAAGGTTAGTAACAACAATTAATAGTTATAAGTTGATTTGATTATATTTATGATTGTACGTGACTATAGAATAAATATTGCTGGTGCTAAAGCAAAACTTAAAAATTCATGGGTCTTAGCCTAGGTTAACATGATTTTAAGTAAAAAGACTGAGGTCAAATTCGTATTTAACTTCATTTTAAGCAATGGTTAAAATAGTCTAGTATTAAATTATTGTAGTAATGAAAAGAAAGGCCAACTTAACTGATTGTAATAGGTTTCATAGGAGCCTCTTATTACAATTAACTGATATTAGAAAATCTCATATTAATTACAAAAAAAATTACGTTTCGTAGTTGTGCCTTTCTTTGTGAGAAAACTAATTTAGCAATAATTATACCTAAGCTCATGAGTTTATTTAATCAAACCTTTGAAATTAATGCTAATAATTAACATTCGTTAACTTAGCTCTTTTGTGTCTGTGTAGAATGACACTGACACAATGTTTCTTATTGTGTATCATTAGCTTAAAGTTTTGTATTAATAGTTATATTGTCATGTATCACAATATTTCTATTAGTACAAACGCTATACTTAAGAGTTCCTCTTACACTGAGTATCTACATGAACACTAGAGGTGGTAAGCAACACACAAAAATTAGCAACACATCCTACCAGTTTCTAGACTCTTGAGTCTGAGAGAAACTACTGCCATGGAAATGAGTGAGTGGGCGGGCATGTGAGTTATCCCAAAAACACCCATTGTGTTAGGCTTTAATTCATACCAAACCCTATTCTGTTCTAGTAATATACCATGCATGTAAGTGCTGCCTAAAGTTGTATGGTATCTTCTCATTCTGTAGTTGCTGTCCCATTAGTTCTATCTTCATTTTGCTGCTCTGTATTTAAGTTTTAACATGTCAGTATTGTAATCTTCTGTAGACATAGTATGTGATTCCTTAAACCAAATATTATTGTAATATCCCTTCTTCTGCACACTTTTATAGCATTTTGATATCTTCCTTGTGTGAAACAAAACTGTGCACTTTATTTTTAAGCTTTATAAAAACAGCTTGGTAGGTAATAATCCTAGAGGTCCAGAGTTTAAGAAATGGAAATGAAATTAAGTCTCATCCAAGTCGTGTGTGTAGTTACATTAACCTTATTTCTCAATTCTGAATTCTTGTAAATAAATTTCAGGACTATTCGTTCTTTTCTGATAACGTAAAACTTTTGTCAATAATCAAACATCAATTTTTTTTTTTCAATAACACATGATCGTTTCACACAAGAAGAAAGGTTGTTAAAACTTTTCATACCTGAAGTACATTGTTTTATACATCCCAACATAAAAATTTAACAGTCCTTTTTAGTCTTATTTCATATAAGAGAAACTATGAATAGTATAACTGTAAAACTTTTTCCAGAATCATAATATTGTATGAATACTCACTGAAGTTTCTTAAAAAATCAACTACATGGTTCACTTTTTAGTTTTTGGATCTTTACCTACACCTCACTGTGTAAAAATCCTTTAAATTTTATCTTTAAGCTATTTTTATTGACTGTGTGATAATGTATTGTAGGTCCTTTTACCATATGGCAAATTACTTGTATAATATTGGATTTATTATATATGTAGTTTATAATTGTTTAAATCAGAGGGTTCTCTCTAGAGTGTAAAAACAAACGTGGGTTTTCTGTGTGATAATGTATGGTATACCCCTTTTACTGTGTGAGAAAATTAATATTAGACTTATTATACATAATGTTATAATTGTTTAACTTACAGGATTCTCTCCTGTGTGTGGGAAAACCAACATAGTTTTAAATGAATCAAAAACAAATGTACACAAAGCAGTTTTGTAATTTGATTACTCTTAAACAACATACATGAAAAAATAACAGTAATTAGGCACATTAGAAAATACAAGGTCAAAAGAATGTTCTAATCATGTGAAGCAAGAATAACAATAAAATTACCCACAGTATTATTTTTTATCTATAACATTATTAACAGAGGAATTAAGATTAAAAAAAACCTTGACTTTTTTAAATAAACATTCTATTTATAAAGTTATTTGTTAGAAAATCGTTTTATAGTTGCTTTAAAACAAATTAAGAAGAACTGTGTTATATTTAAAGCAGGGGAGACTTGTTTTATAAATAGCCTTTCTTTGATTAACAGTTCAAGGTCAGAATTACAGTTACAAAGAATGATTAATCCTGGGTGAGTTATCAGATGTCCAGTTTCATATCTGTGATTTTGGACCAACAAATTGGATGGGCTTAAAAGGATGTTACCTGACCTAAGTGATACTCCTATGTGCTTATTCATGGATGTGGACAGTAAAAATGTTTAATTTTTCCCAATATATGTAACCTCACAGTCACCACATATGTATTTATAGACAATCCAAGAGCAAAGAGAGATGGATAGATGATTCTTTGTTTTAAAGAGATGTTTTAATCTAAAGAATGTTTTGAAAATGATTTTCAGTTTGACCTGTGGGTAGAAATTTCTCATTAAAGACTTAAGTTGTTTAGAAAGTATGATACTTTGTTGTCTTAGATAGAGGATGGTCAATGAAACTGGGCATTTATCAACTGTGACAATTTTTATTGGAGTTTTAAATATTTTGTTTATAAATATCCTGGTTAGGCTTTCAATAATTTTTTTAGGGTATCCATTATATAATAATATTTCATGGAGAAAAACAATCTCAGATTATAAAAATAAATAAGTTGAACAGATCGTAAAGGCTCAACTTAATAGACATGTTGCTAGGTTGGTCTTATATCCCATAGGTATAAAAATATAAACTGGGTGAGCTGTCCTGTAAACATTCTGTTTCTATATATTGACGTTCAAAATCTTTGAGCATCTTGAATAATTAGCACATCTAGAAAAGGTAAAATATTCTGTTTCTATATATTGACGTTCAAAATCTTTGAGCATCTTGAATAATTAGCACATCTAGAAAAGGTAAAATATTCTGTTCTTCAATTTATTTAAGTACTCAAGAAGCTGTTGGACTTCACCCTTTGATCAAAAAATGACAATTGTCATTGATGTAGCTTTTGTAAAATATTGGTTTGAAGTTCTCTGAGCAGTTGTTCAACCAAGATTGTTCATGATGGCTAGTGGGAACCACATTGTCATAAAATCAATTAGATTCATCCATACAAGACACAAAATTTTTTCCAAATTCTTTATATATTCTTTAGAGGTAAAATCAGCATATATTTTACTAATAAAATCATGTTGTGTAGCTTATATGCCACTACACTTGGTTGAACGAGTATCAACAGCAAGTATAAACTCATGATGTAATGATATATACATTCACCTAGTATCTTCTTTCAAAATTTGACACATTCTATTCTAAATTTTGGTTATTTCATAATAGGAAAGCTACAAAATATAAAGTAAAAACTGTTTCACTTAATGTTTTTATTTATTCATCAGCACTTTAACAGCAGATACAGATTCAAATGCATTGAAATTGTATGTACTGTGTGAGATATTTAGCTGATTCTTTGCATAATGAAAATAAGCTACCAAAAGGTTCTGGGTTTTATTTTTCTTCCAGTTAGTTTACACACACACGTATAATTTTTAATAACCATATCCCTTGTTTATATGAAAAACAGAATATGTACCTTGAATTTGATAAACATTTTTTTACTCTTTTTTTTTTTCCTAAATAATAGCTTATAATTAATTTTACTGGAAATAAACTTAACAAAATAAGGAAAAATTTATGTATTAATTCAGCTGGAAAGCTGTTTTGGTATATTTTTGTGTGAATTTGCACTTGTCAGTTTCAAAGAAATTGGCAAGTGCACCTTTTGGAACCAATCTTCTGCCAACAATACCACTCAAATTAGGAAGTGTTTGGCAAAACTTAAGAAATACCAATAACAGATCCATGAGATTTAGCTGGACCTTAAAAACATTAAGTCAGTGGGACATCTAGACCTTCATAGCTATTGTGGTAGGTACTGTACTTGTTTATGTAATGCTGTTTTAAGTAAGCAGTGGGCCAATTTTTTATTGAAATTTTTAGTTAAATGTATGATCCACTTTAACTACAATGTACATAAGTCTAAATTCTGGTCAACTAATGTGGAAGATTACTACCATACTAGTGAATATTTTTAAACATTTTAGCATAGTAGTAAAAAATTTTATAGAAACCTGCCCACATAATTTTAATAAAGCTGGGAATGTGCTTTTAACGTTCTTCCTGCAGACTGCATGAAAGTTGAATTTTAACACTTCCCATATTGTTTATTTAAAATCTAGCTTCCATTAAGTTTAGTTGTTTTTTTTTAACTATATCTACTAGTCTTGTGAGTAGTTTTGAAATGTACATTCTACATGTGGCTACCACGAGCTACTTAACTCTTTATTAATCTATTTTTAATTTTTTACAAATGGAGACAATTTACAGCTATCCTTACCTACATCTCCTACACCAAGGGTTAGCAACCCTTCAAAGAGGAAGAGCCATTTTTATATTTAAGAACAAAACATTTTGAGAGCCACAACATGCCCTAACTACTGGCCTAATGTTACATTGCATTTCCAACCACCTAATGAGGCCTCAGCACGCCAGCATACATTCACATTTAAATTCTGATTGGTTAACAATTGTTGTGTTGGCAATAAAGGCTTTGGAATTTGAATATAAAATGGAAGTGCAAAGAAATAAAGCAAATCTGATATCATACTGTGTGTATACCTAATTGAATCTTTAATATTTATTTTCACGAATGAGAATCTATGATTTTTATTTTTGTGGGGAGTATGAGTATTTATAAAAGGGCCACCTGTAATTACACAAAGGGCCACATGTAATTACACAAAGAGCCACCTGTAATTACACAAAGGGCCACATGTAATTACACAAAGAGCCA
>NW_013666610.1:286584-302951 GCF_000517525.1 Limulus polyphemus | reverse complement strand
CCACCTGTAATTACACAAAGGGCCACATGTAATTACACAAAGAGCCACCTGTAATTACACAAAGGGCCACATGTAATTACACAAAGAGCCGCATGTGGCTAGCAAGCCACAGGTTGCTGATCCCTGTCCAACATCTATGAATCCACAGATTTGAAACAAATTTGGAATATTAATATACATTTAGATGGCATGCCATCTAAGTCATACCAACATTACTTATACATCACTGTATTAAAAATGGTAACATTTTTATATTCCGTAAATGCTTTGTCTGATTTACTATATATCAATTTCCAACAGCTGAATTACAAAGTTGTTTTCATTCTTCTTCTTTTTTTTTCTTTTTTTTTTCCACAGGAGGATGAGAACAATGACAAAATTTTAAAGGACCAGAAATCTTTTACACAATCACCTAACACAGATCTGACTTTAATTCCTAAGATGCAACCAGTTGTCACGTGTTATGTGAACTGTTTTGATGTGATGTCACATCAGGAATAGTAGAAAATTAAAAGATGTATCACAAGAGTTGTGTATTCAAGTTACACTGAAGACAAATGTTGGGAAAAGCTTTGTATAAACTAAGACCAGTTTCTGTATTTCCTACATGATTCTTTAAATTTCTCTCTTGAATGAGGATTTCAAATTGATGCAAAGTTTGTTGGAGAAGTAGCTAATGCCGATTCATGGGACTGATGTAAGTTGGATTGACTAATGTGAAGGGCAACTTTTTAATTAACTTAGTGCTTACAACCCCTGAACCTGTTTTTCTCAAGGATATGAAATAAAACCATTTTTTCATACTTTCCGCTAAGGTCTTTAGTGATTCTGTAGACACTGAACTAGATAAAGTCCATGGTTTGGTAATGAATCATTCAAGTAAGGCAAGAGTAACAAGGGCATTATGTGAAGAGAAACATCCTTGCCTTTTCATCTTATGCATTAAACCTGCTTGTTAAATGAACTTATAAAATCAAAACTGTAAGCAAGAAATATTTAAGTAGATTATAAAGATTCACCATGAAAAACATATCCCACATCAAGCAGTGAAACATATTCAAGTTTAAGAAAGGAAAGAAAGATATTGCTTTTCATTACCTCATGGATATTCTTTGGAATTCATTTACTAAGTGCCTTGAAAATACAGTTAAAACTATGGAGGACTTGTGAGCAGTCAGAATCTTCATCCTCACCCATATCTGGGAAAAAAAAAACAATAATGGTGAAACATTTTTCATCAGTTATTTTTGTCAGCAGTTATCTAAACTTGCTTTGAGTTTTAAGCTTTCCATTTATGTAGCTGCTTGAAAATGGAATTGGAAAGTATTCAGCAATATAAAAACATAAACACCTTCACTATGGGCTAAACAGCTAAACTCATCACTGTGCACCTACACTTCCTCCAAGGTGAGGACCTGGAGTGTAGCAACAAAGAAAAGATAACAGTGAAATCTGGAAGTTGTGACTGAAAGCACTAGTGGATCTAGACCTAGCAAAAATTCAGATCTTTCTGAGAATGATGGGTCAAGCAGTGACAACTTCAAAGAATACAGCAAGCAACTGAGATTTATGCTAGAGGGATAGAGTAGTGATTCAGTGAATGTTAGTGGGTTAAACCATTGATTTTTGTTACATTTATCCAGAAATACCAAAATGTGAAATCAAGAAAAACAAAACATTCTAAAACAGTAAAAATAGACTGTACTATTATAGTTATGTCTTGGTTTGTAATTTTTTATTAAAGCAAAGTTCCTCAGTGAATAATTCCGGTAGTGAATAGGTATTTAATATCAATATTATCTATTACTAACACTGTTTTTTTATTTTGACCCATTAAATACTAAGTAAGATATTTATTTTTCAAAAGAAAAAATTTTACGAAGTTTGTTTTTGAAAATTTTATATAAAATAATTTTCTCAAAAGTTCACATTTCTCATTAGCTGTTCAGATTTTTAATTTTATTTTGTTAACAACTGGAAGCATTTCAGTGATTACAGTTTTAAACTGATAAGAAATAGAATACATTATCCAAAGATTATTGTAACAGAAAAGTTTCTTAACCATATACTGTGTAGTGGAGAAGAAGTGCTTACTATAGTTCTGAATTTACTATGTGCATCTACACAAAATGTCTTATGTATTCAAAAAATCAGATGTTTTACAAAACTATTTTTACTCAAGATGTGTCTGTGAATTGATGATGTCAGTTTTACTCAGCTTCTGACTTTTGGAATGCAAGGTGATTTTCATGTTAGAATAAAAGTACATTTGTCCATTGTATATATTGCATTTTTATAGCCTCTAGAACCTTTGAAATGCATATCCATAGTTCTTGTTTTTTCAGTATCCGTGAAAACAAATCAGCAGTGGAGGGTAAAATGAATGGTTGACAACTCTGATATCAAACACATAATACCATATTCAATGGCACTTTCTAAAAGGTTGTGGCATGCACACTTTGGCCTGCACATGTGCACATAAGATAAATGTTTAGTTATTTCAGGATCTTTGAATGAAGTTGTCAGAAGTTATGGCACTAAAATTACCTTTAGAAACTTGAAATGTTTTTGAAAGTTATGTCATTTAAAACTTGAGTAGTTGCTCAATATCACTGAGCACACATTAAATACTAGAGTAAAAAATATTAATTTTTTTTCTGTGAGTTACCTTACTTTCCATTATTTCATTTGGTGAACTTTTGGAGTGAGTTGGCTGTATAACATTGGTAATATAAAAATTTCTGAAAATAAAAGCTAAGTTAGTAGCAGCTATCAATAGTATTTTGTGAATTATGTTACAGCTAATGACTGTATTTTAATTTTCTGTAGGTATTACTAATGGGTAAAAGTGGGTCTGGAAAGACAAGCATGAGATCAATCATCTTTGCCAACTACATTGCACGAGATACTCGGCGTTTAGGAGCAACAAGTAAGATTGAAATATAACATTATATACCTTTACCTGAACTTTAATGGTTAAGTGATTAGTTTTTTTATAGTGGCACAGGTAAGGAAATAATAGAATTTTTTCAGTTTTTACATTTATTAATGCTTTTTGAGTAAGTACTAAAACCTGGAAAAACTAATGCATAAATAACAGTCTTGCTACTTTATGTCAGTTTATCCCCCTCTTAGAATAGTTAATGCTAATCAATCTTTTGTTTATTATGAGGAAATTAATGTTGAACTTTTTTATTTCTTTGAACAGTTGATGTAGAACATTCTCATGTTCGGTTTCTTGGGAACTTGGTATTGAACTTGTGGGACTGCGGTGGGCAGGAAGCCTTTATGGAGAACTACTTTGCTAGTCAAAGAGACAATATATTTCGGAATGTAGAAGTTGGTAGCATACTTTTTAATAGTTTCAAGTCATTATGTTAGAATTTTCTCCTGTAAAGAATGTTTTCTTTTTGACCTTTTTAATGTGCCTTTCAATAAAAAGATTATAAAATTTACATTATTCACTTATTTTAATGTATTAAATATTTCCAATATTATAATAAAAGTAGGTTTGTAAAAATGTTAAAAACAACAAATTAAATCATGTGATTTAGAATAACCCTCTCATTAAACTAAAATACATAGAGAAGTTCTTTTTATTTTTCTCATAAAAGTTGTTACAAAATTTATGATTGTCATATAATGTATTAGTTACATGTGTGATACGAAATTATCATGATGTACAAAAAGGTAACATAATTAAGTGACATTTTCAAAAAGAAATAATGCAGGCTTAACAGGGGTGATTCTTTGCAGGTTTTAATCTATGTGTTTGACGTTGAATCGCGAGAACTAGAAAGGGATATGCACTACTACCAGTCATGCCTTGAGGCAATTCTTCAAAACTCTTCGGAAGCAAAGATTTTTTGCTTAGTACACAAAATGGACTTGGTTCAGGAAGATCAGCGAGATCTGGTAGGACAATTATTATGTTCTGTTTATTTATATCACAGTATTTGGAAAGATTGTTAAATGTTTATATGTTATAAGAATGAGAAGTATAAGATATTTTATTGTTTTTAAAAACTTCAACAAAACTTAAAATTCACCTTATAATATTGTAAGGTTGACCAGCTATGTAAGTTTGATATATTGATTACAAATGAAGATCTCAATGATTTTGATTTTTATAAACAAAACAAGCCATTAGTAAAAAATTTTTCCTTGGTATATAAATGTTATAAAATTCATCATTAATGTCTTTAACTCTATGCATACAATTGGGTCAAAGTGCACAAGTAATGATCTTTTACAGAATTATGTTCAAAATTTAATTAAACAACTTTGTTTTAAAAATATATGTCAATAAACTTGATATCAAAACATAGTGCATAGTTCAAATTTTTATATTATCTGAGTTTTAATATGTAATTTCAAAAGGAAGTATTTGAAGAAAATTCTCAGTCTTCACTTCACTGTACCATGTGGCACATCTATGCTCTTAATCCTCCCCTTCAGATTTTATCATGAACAACAATAGTGATTCATAATAGAGTTTGCAAGGAATTGCACAAAATCCTAATAGAACGT
Organism: Limulus polyphemus; assembly: GCF_000517525.1. Taxonomy (NCBI): domain Eukaryota; kingdom Metazoa; phylum Arthropoda; class Merostomata; order Xiphosura; family Limulidae; genus Limulus; species Limulus polyphemus. The sequence goes on along the minus strand of NW_013666610.1, from coordinate 298,421 downwards.
TCAGGTAAAGAACACCTTAAACAGTAAAGATTCAGTGCAAATAACACATTTCCTTTTGACTGCTAAGGCTGTGCACATAAAAAAATGCACAAAAAAGCATGCATGTTAGACTTACAAGTAAAAGAAAATCCACTCAAAATGGCATATTTCTAGTTATTATTATTACTATTCTGTTGCCAGCCTGCAACAAAAACAGCTTGGTATATTGCACCGAAACCTTTCGTAGAATACTAAATAAGGTAGTGTGAAATTCGTAGGTGTGTTGAAAAGTCAATTTGTTTCTTCTATATTTTACATAAGCAAAAAACATCATAGTTCTAGTGTAAACGATATTATCATTAGACCTTGAAGTTAACTTTCGTAGGAATATCATGTGTTCCTTTAAAAAGCTTAAGTACAGAGTGAAACAGAAATTACTAGCTAATAATAGATGTACATTAGTTGACTATAACATGTAGGTACTCAATGTTTTGTACACCATACAATGGGTGTCATATTATGTATGAAGTGAAGGAGTAAAATAAAATCAATACATATAATATTAAAATTTATTACACACATTCGTAGAATAATTACTTTAAAAGACACAAAGGTTTATTTAAATCAATGTTTTAGATGTAGGGATTTTATTTGAAAAGGCTTCTTTTCTAGTGATAAAATCTTTTTTTGCTATTAGTTGGGGTTGTGTTTTGCCTAGGCATATATTTGCCCATTGATATGCATTGTATATATAGAGATTTTAGTTACACAGAAACTTATTATAAATGCTCACTATATTCTCTAACAAATGTGCAGCTGCAGGTTAACACTTTACATCTTGAAATAATGCAATCAAATAGTCAATAGCTACAGTGATTCATCATGAACCATATCAGCTAGCTACCGGTTATGTTTATTATCATTACAGTATATACAATTAGCTACAATATCAAATAATCCTCTGCCCATAGTTGAGCATAAAAAAGCCAGCAAACAAGATAAATAAAAAAAACTTGGAAATTTAAAAACCTGCAAGTAGGGATTGTAAAAAACAGTAAAGAAACAAGACTGGAGATACCATAGACATTATTTACTCAAACTACAAATTCTTGCCTCATTAAATAGAATTTACCAAGGTTTGCCTGCACTTTTCTGCCTCTTTGTGGGCCAAGCTTGATTTTGCAAAATTCATTTATTTTAGTTAGCCATGAAATGTGAGGTTAGGGTATACTAGGGGTAGTACTTGCCACGTCATTTTTGACAGGCTATAAGTTAGTAACAGTTCAAAACCACTATAATATTCCTTAATAGTTCAAAAACCACTCTATAACATCCCATAATAGTTAAAAAAGCACTATAACAACTCATAATAGTTCAAAAACCACTCTATAACAACTCATAATAGTTTTAAAAACCACTCTATAACATTCCATAATAGTTTTAATAAATCACTGTATAACATCCCATAATAGTTAAATAAAAACACTATAACATACCATAATAGTTAAAACACTCAAACATGGTGGACACATTCCTCATGGTGGATTTTCGTATAAAAAGATGTGTGCACGCACGTAGATAAGTAATAATATACAGAAAAGAAAGTTACAAAATGAATTACATATCCAATATTTAAATGCCTACAAACGCAAACTTACCACACAAGAAACCTTTTTTCTTCAAAACCTTCAATCCTGTTTTTAGGGCTGTTATCAGGCTAACTGAGCAATATGCTAATTGTAAATTCTCAAGTGAGTGTTATAGGGTAACTCATTCAGCACTGACTTGTTATAGTTTTCATGCTATAACTTTTAAATTAGTAAGCATATGTTCACAAAATTTGGCAGATTATCAGTAAATATTACAATGCTTTCATATGCAAAATATCAGATGTTTTTTTTATTAAATCTTAAGGTTTGTTAAACAATGTTTTTATCATGCCTTTATTCTTTTCACCTGTTATCTAACCAACATGCCAAGTAATTTTCATGTTAAGATTAAAAACATTATTTACATACCATTTGCAATTTGCTTTTGTTTAGTGATGGTAGTTTTTTGTTCATGCCTCATCATCTTCAGTGTCTGGAGAGCTGGTTTTGTCTGCTACAGTGCTAACCCTAATCCTGAAAATTTCTACTGGTTTCAATTTCTTATGCTCTCAAGTGTGTTCTATATTTTTTTATATTAAACATATCCCAGTTATGCCTGAGGGTGCTTGTGTCATGTGAGATTATTTCTATACTTGAATTTTATTTCTCTCATCTTTGACACTATCTCTGTATTCATACACTTCCTGCTTTGATTTCTCATATTACTGTAACCCATTGTCAATTTTCCTCCCTGCATACTGTATTTTGGCTTGTTTTGAAGTCTTCTTTTTGTACACCATTATTAGTTATTTTCGTTCTCCTGATTTTTTTTTGCTCTTGTGTTTCTATGAAACTTTCACCAATCGTGTAATGTTGTTTCCAATATGGTACATTACCTCCACTCACATAACTAGCTATTCTCGTTTAGTGCTGCCCACTATATAACAAAAAAAAATTATGTATGTCCAAGCCTTCTATCTCCCCTCCATTGGAATTGACTGATTCCGATGTGTCTCATGTAAATCATCATGCATCAGCTCTCCACCAACAGGAGTGCAACATACTCTCAGGATGCATGTAACTCCATCTATTCCATTCTACCTAACCATCACTTCTCGTTTGGCAGTACTAGTTTTCAGACATTTTTTGGTTTGGTGCTTTTCATATTCTTTGCACTCGTAAATTTAATAGTTTCAATTCCGAAGTGGGATTTCTTCATTCACTTTTTCATTATACTGAAGACACATTTTACTTTAACTTAATTTCCAAGTCTTTTTTTTCTCTCACTTTTGCATTTATCTGTCAAACATTTTTGTTTAATTCCTATATCTGAAATGAATTCTGAGGTTCATGTTACCATTTCGAGTATCATACCTCGTACAAGCACTCTTTCACAGGCTGCAGGTGGGAGTAACCCATAGTTGGATTTGTCAGCAATTATCTGCCAAGAGATTGATCATTATATGGGTCAACCACCTTCTTCTGAACTTGCCCCACTTCCTCCTTAACATGCCAAACCTGTTCAGGTCGATGAAGATTTTGATAGCTTTTTTCCACCACTGGATTTTGATGTGTCTTCCTATGCCCAACCTGCAGAATCATCTAGGCCTAATATGCCATTTTTTAGACATGATTCCTCAGCTATGTGATGTATTGTCCATTCTCCCAATTTCATATGATCCCTGTCCTTCTTTGTTGCATGATAGTTCTTCCTCTCCATATTTGGTTTTCCCACCCTCCCCGGATAATAAGGTTCATACTGAGAAATTTGCTTCACAATTGGTTGAGAGTGCCAACATGCCTTGCCCTCTACGTTTGCCTTGACTTACCATCAAGCTGACTCTCCATTTCTCAACTCTCAGCAGTTGGGGTGTATTTTACCTGTGTGGATGTAATCCCTGATTTTCCTGTGCATTTAACTCATGCCCAGTTTTTGTGTCTTCGTCTTACCCTTACTTCACTTCTACATTATATATCTGCCATCCATCTCCTTTCTGAGGCGATACACCAAGTTCCTGAGTGTATTTCGAGGGACAGCCTCTCCCTTATTACCTCCACATTGGTTCATTTGTCGTCTTCGGCTCTTGCTTTACACGTGTGGTTTCTCTGTTGTTGGTATCTTCTAAGTCATGATGTGGCCTTGTCGCAGGTTTGTTTGCCAACCACTTATTTAAGTGACTTATGTATGGCCCCTGTATGTTTTTAACCATGTATCTGAGACTTTGGAAACATGTGTGGAGTCTGTGCATCAACACTCTAATCTTTCCTCTTTAATAGCTAATTTGTCAGAGTTTGAACCATGACAAGCCCTTATTCCTGTTTCCCATCCCAGTCCTTCTTTGTCATTACTTGTTCCTCATCTTGTCCTTTTATTCAACATAGATGGGCATGATGCCAACATTAGCAGTGACCACCCAGTGAATTGTGGTCCAGTGGGATCTCAATTGTGTGAATTTCTTCCCCTTTGGTGATCTATCACCACAGATCAGTGGATTATTAGAGTTTTATTAGAAGGACTTGTCCTTTAATTTCTTTCCCCCCTCTTTATCTCTAATGCTCGTTTCCTTCCCTATGCCTCTGGATCCTAGCATCTGTCAGAGATAGTACATGACCTTTTGACCCAACAGGCCGTCGAACCTGTTCATCATTTTCTCCAAGCTTTTATTCCAGGCTCTTTGTTGTCCCCATAATAAACCGGAGACTGGTGGCCTGTAATAGATTTGCTCCACCTCAATCAATTTCTTAGTCTACTCCATTTTAATATGGAATTGTTTCTGTCCCTCAGGTGGGCCTTTTCTCCAGGTTTGTGGATGATCAAGATGGACATCGTGAATGCTTACTTGCATATCCCAATATCTCATCAGTTGCAATCATATCATTAGTTTGTTCATCGTGGAGTGGTTTATCAGTTTTGTTTCGGCCCTGTACATTTTTTGTCAGATAGTCAGAGCAATCGCTCGTCACCTACATGCTCTCAGGTTGCACTTTCATCATAATATGGATGACCGACTACTGTTAGCTTGTTCTGAACAAGTCTGCCCATCACACTCATCAGCTGCTCTTGGAGGAGGCTCGAGTGAGCTGGTCATTCCTTCAACCTACCTAATATCTAGTCCATTTGAGTGTTTTTTTTCAACACCCATCTCAGTCGGGCTCAACCTTCTCCTCTTCGACTTCATTCTATAGAGCTTTCAGTTCTCTATGCTTTTACTGCTCCCTTTATTACAGCTCACAAGGTTCTATTGCTTTTGGGGATGTGGTCTTCCATGGCAGCACTTATCCCCTTCGGTCATGCTCATATGCGGGCTCTTCACAACCAGTGGAATTTTGCATGAGATCCTTTGCAGGCTCTTATTGCCCTTCTTCCTTCCCTAGTTGACGATCTCCTGCTTCCTCATTGTCAACCGGGTTTACAAATCTTCACAGATGCATCCCTTCGGGGGGAGGGGGTTGTAGGACGATCAACAGGAAGCAACAAGGTATTGGTCTGCAGCCAAGAGTTCTTGTCATATCAACATCCTGGAGCTTCTTCATGTATGTTGAGTTTTGGTTCATTTTCTCCATCAATTCAAGAGTTCTACAGTAGTTGCTTATCTCAATCACCAGGGTGGCACCTGTTCTCGATCCTCCTGTATTCATAAATTGGATCTTCTTTTTTTTGGGCCCATACACAAGATATTCATATCATTGAGTGTATTCCGGGTGCTTTCAATCTTGTTGCAGATTGGTTTTCCCGTCCATACAAAATCTATCCGATAAAGTGGTCTCTCGATACTCTTGTTTTCCAGTGACTTTGCCTTCAGTGGGGTACTCCTCACATAGATGCTTTTGCTACATCCCTCAACCACAAATTACCTCTGTTTTGGTCTCGAGTTCCTCATCCTCTTGCTATGACTGTCGATGCTTTCAGCCAGGATTGGACTAACAAATACCTATATGTTTATCCTCCCATACGATTTCCTCATTAGGTGATTTTGATCATCCATACCACTCTATGTCAAGTCTTTCTGATTTGTTCCTTATTGGCCGGCTCCAACTTACCCCTTCGTTACCTCTTCTTCTGTCTCCCTCCCTTCTTGGTCAGCCCCAGTCACCAGTGCTTCATCCAGCTCTTCATGTCCTCTGTTTTCATGCCTGGTTTTTATCTGATCCTTAGCGAGGAGCTCTGGCTCATCCAGATGAGTAGCTTCCTTTCTGGCTTGTTCCATTTGCCCTTCCTCCATGGAAGTTTATCATCGTAAATGGAACATTTTCTGCAGTTGGACTATGGGTTGAGGGTTTTCAGCTGATTAACCCACTGTTTCTCCTATTGCGGAATTTCTTACTTGGCTTTTCAGATGCGGGTCTTCTGTCTCTTTGATCTCTGGTTATCGGGTGGCTTTGTCCCATTTCTTTAATTTTTCCTGATACTGTAGGGTATTTATCTCTCCTACCCTTTCCTTGTTGATAAATCCCTCCCCAATTTGTCATCCACCGTGGTGGGCTACCCTTCCAGACTGGGATGTTAATGGGGTACTTCACTGCCTCACTTTGCCTCTGTTCAAACCAATTTCTGCATGCTCTTTGTTTCACCTTTCCCTTAATAATTATTTCCTTCTTCTTCTAGCTTGTGGACAACGAGGTCTGATTTGTTTGCCATCAATGTTTCCCATACTCTTTATCATCCTACATATATCCCCCTTTATGCAAATCTTTCTCTCCTCCCTAAGATTTCGGCGGCTAGGGAGGTTAACTCCTCCTTTTCACCAATTTCCATACCCCACCTTTATCCTAGGCCTGATCCACATAGACTTCTATGTCTTATACATGCTCTTCGCTGTTATATTGCTAGGATGACTTCCTTCCATGATACCCATTCCCACCTCTTTATTCCTTGACAGCTCTGTTCATGATCATTTTCTTTCCACCCTCACCAATTAGGATCGGCTTTTGATTCGATTGGCTTATTACTCTTTATCGTTTTCATTCCATAATTTGTTCCAGGTGTCTTCTCATCAAATTTCACACATTACCCTTTCACTGATGTGTAATCTTCATTGTTCACTGGAGAAAATTTTTCAATCGAGTATTAGGTCTACTCCTAATATGTTCATCTCTCATTATTTGCATCGGATCATGGTTTCTTCCTCTTCGGGCTATCGTCTTTGTTCCAGGTGTGTTCTCATCAAATTTGACACTAACCTTTTCTCTGGCATCTCATCTTTGTCATCTGTTGGAGGAAATTCTTCAATCATGCATGTGGACTACTCCTAATACTCTCATCTCCCATTATTTGCATTGGATCGTTGTTTCTTCCTCTTTAGGCTATTGTCTTCCACCTGTAGCCATTCTTCAGAATTTGGTGAGACTTTTACAAGGTAATTTCTCTTTTGTTATTCTTTATTTTATTTTCAGGGGCCTTATTTCCCTTTTTATTATTATTACTCATTGTTTGGATGCTGCTCTTTGGTGAGTGGTGCCTGACCAGGTATTCTTTAACCTTTCAAGTCCACACTGTTGAGTCATGTTGACTTGCATATTATAATTTCATGGCCATGCAACACACATTGCAGAGTTGGGGTGCTCAACAAGATCGCTTGTAGGTTTATCCTCATGATAGAATTGCTTCATAAGTTTGCCTGTTCTGGACTGTACCCATCCATAGACTACATGGGTAAAGCAGAAAGTGATAGTGCCCATCCTTGCCATGCCTTGTATCAAATAAATTAGTATGGTCTGCTTGTAAAAATATGTTTCTTGGTCACCCATTACACTGTCTCAGGTGTTGTTGTTCCTCCTGACTCTCCATTGCATTTTACTTGCCTTTTCTTCTAGTGGAGTTTAGAGTTCTTACCACTTTCCATTTCCAAGCTGCTGGTGTGGTGGGCTGTGGAAGAATCATCCTGAATGTGTTAATGAAATACAAACAAAATATAGAAATGATAAAAAAAACATTCAGTTGAGAGTATGGCAGTGGTGTAGATGATGTAATGTCCTCCACTTTGAAACTTAAAAACTAATGGGAGAGAGATGTCAAAATGCAGTTCACCCCTTCAATTGGAATCCCTCATCCTACCTCTACATGGATATAGAGTAGAACCAATCAAAATAAGTCCTTAAACATGTATTACAGATGTCTATATTCCTCCCTCTTTTATAATCTATCAGTGTTGTGGGTCATAGTAGAAGTAATAGTGGATTGTTACAGTTCTTTCCCTTCTGCTATCCCCCAATGTTATTCCAAGGATGTTACTGCACTTGGGGTGGTTCTGGTCAATTTCGCATTCAAAGGAAATGTTTTACATAATGTAGACATCTTTTTGATACCAAATGTCAGGTTCCCAGATCAATCTATCAGTTTACCATATTCACAAGTGCCTCACTCATGAGTCCAGGGGTACTAGATTCCCTCCGATCTCATGAACTTGAGGTGAAGATGGTATGATCCTGTTTCCTAGCCTGGCTAGATGGGCTGGGTTTTGGATTGTAGTTGACTTACTGATGGTATGATCCTCATCCTATCCCCTCATGGATGTCAGTCCCTGGCGGCATGGGTTTTAGATGTAGTTGACTTGGCGTGTACGGTCTGTTGTGCCCTAGCCACTCCACGCCAAGGGGCACATACTTTTCATTTTACCCACTTTTACGCTTTTTGGGATTGAGTTTCATGTCTATTGCAGGGTTCAGATCACTTTCTGGGCCATAGTTCTCTTCCATTTGGATGTGCTTCTCTGTTTTCTGCCCATATATGCGACATCTTTATATGGTGTGCAAAGAGTATATATGGTCCAGAAGTGGTGCGTTTCCTCACATCAGATCTTCAGATCATACTTGTAATGCAGCATCCCCCTGTGGGTCATCACTAAGTTTACAGATTTCAAATGCTAAAATCCAGGATTTTGTCACCCATGGCAGACAGAGTGCAAATGGCCTATTGTGTAGGTGTACACTTAAACACATAGCAAATTTACATGTAGCTTTGCATGGATGTAACCAAGGTGAGTCTTTGTGATTTATTCTGTTCTGGATGATTTCTGTGCAGACTTTTGGGGATCATCCCAGATATTTCTTTATATATGGATCCTTTTTTTCATGTGCCTTGAGTTCATCAGATTCTTTACTCTTTTTTTCTTTTATTCCTCATCATGATTCACCCTTATAGTTTTTATTTTGTATCTTGAAGTTTCAGGCTTTTTCCACACCAAAGGGATATTGATTAATGATACCTCCTAGTTGTTACTCTCATCATTTTGTAGTGACAAAGACTGATCATAACTCTGTCTGGTCTCATTTGTTGTCTAGATATTTCTTGTTTTCAAATGGACTCTATAAAAATATTGTAACAAATTCTTCATTTAGGTTTCTGGATGACAAATGGAGTTTCATATTTCTATTATATACATGTACTGATTCACCCATCTTCATTTTTCACATTATTGAACGAGTTGTCCATTTTGTGTGAATTAGACACTACTTACTCACACATGCAATAGTTCCTTTTATTGGTCTCCCAGATACATTCAATATGAGTTGTCATCCTTACATGGATGATCAGAGGTTTTTGGCTTAGTGGTTGCTCTGCACAGAATTCTTTTTCCAGTTCACTTCCTCTGTGTTGGACTGTTCATGAGTTCATGTCTCAGCTAGTGCCGATTTAGTACCTTGTTCATCTGAGATTTTGCATTAAAACTTTCCCTTGAGCTTTACATCCATTTCCTTGGGCATTCCAACCCTACATGTTTTGGGTGTACAAACTTCTCCTTCTGCCAATCACATGCTCTCTGATTGAGGATTGTTGTATTTTTCTTTCAGTGGTAGATACCCCATAATAGAAATATTTTGATTATTTGGATCCTTGGAATAATTAAAACAGTAATGATTGGGAACATTAATTTTGATTAATAGTTTTATGATGAGGAACCCATTTTTCAGAAAATAAAAGTTTGGAGATGGCTTGAATGGGTAATGAAGAAAACTGTATTATAAATGTACAATGTTTTGACAAGATTGTTGTCATCAGTTACAAGTACATTGTACGTTTATAATAAAATTTTCTTCGTTATCCATTCAAGTATTTCTTCATTACCCATTTGATTAATAGTTAAATTTACCTGGCAATGTTTGTATGTAACCTAGCTAATTTTCCAGCTCTGTGCTGAAAGCCTTGGTAGCAGGATCCACAGAATTATTTCTAGCATTGTAGTGTAAGCCTCAGTTATCACTTAAAATGTGCTTTATAAGCAGAGCTGCTGATTTGAATGCCATCTAATCCTAATTTTTACTTCTTATTCGTATACTTTTTTTATAGTAAAAGTCAAGCTGAGTGTAAAAGACAAATTCTGGCAGTATAGGCTAGATTTTATCATGCTTACCAATAGCTATAAGTCATCTCATAGAAAACAAAGGAAGACTCTTGGTGGAATAAAAATTCACCTAGTAGTTTTATACTAGTTTACTCATCAGTGTATGTTATTTTTCTGTGATTGAACATATCTGAATCTGAATTATTTTCATTTTAAAATAGATGATAAAAATAAAAACATATCATTATATATTTATTGTCCAAGTATAAGCCTAAACACAGCATTAATTTATCCTATGTTAAGTTGAGATTGTGTTCATAATTAGGCATTTAAAGTTAATCATAAAACACTTTTGAAATGCTGTAAATGTAATCAAAATCATTTGATATTTCTATCCTGGTTTGTTTAGTGCACTTGAAATCAGCCAATGTTCTGATTGATAAATTATTATGAAGACACCATTAGATACATCAAAACTTGAAACCTCAGTTAAAGCTATTCCTAGAATAAATTTCTCTCGTACTGTTAAAAATTTATTTTCTGGTTATAAAGACATTAGTGTCCACAACATGGTAACAATTTTTATTCATTAAGCTGGAAATAATACAACAGTACTGTCTATATGACTTGTGTAAAAGCAGAAGCAAGAATTTTATGACCGTAAATTACTTTACAATATACTTAGTAATATTTTTAGAAGAATCTTAACATGTTAATAATTCAGACACTTTAAAATCAGGGTATAATGATTCATTTCTTGAAAAACATCAGGTAGACTGCATTAAAATACAGGAATATACCATAGTTTTAAATGTTTTTTTTTATTATTTTCTGTTTACTGTATGAAAATAATCTGACTTGCAGTATGAGATTTACTTTTTCATACATTAATATATAAATTAACCATATGTTGATTAGATCTTAACTCCTGTTTTGAGCTATTGAACATTCTCTTTTCATTGAGACAGATATTCAAAGAACGAGAGGAAGATTTGAAACGTCTCTCAAGGCCTTTAGAATGTACCTGTTTCCGCACATCAATATGGGATGAAACTCTTTACAAGGTCTGTTTGTTTTTTGCAGTGTGTTTATTATTATTACAAACATTATATTCTAAAACAGTGTTATAAGGTTTTCAGTACTGATATAATTAAGCTACCAAAATTAAATTTAATGTATTTCGAGTATTTGGTTTTAGTTGAGATTTTCAAGCCTGGCTGTGTATAATTTACAGTTTGAATTTTTAAAATTATTTTGTATTTTTTTAACTACTTATTTTTACGTAATAATATATAATGTGATTTTCTTTGTTGTATATGTTATGTATACCAATTTAAAACATTTTTTATATTCCCAGGCATGGTCTTCCATTGTCTACACACTTATTCCTAATGTCCAGCAGTTAGAATCCAACCTTCAACATTTTGCTGAAATCATTGATGCTGATGAGGTTCTCTTGTTTGAAAGGGCAACATTTTTGGTGAGATGAGAAATTACTTATAGTAAAGTAGTTATTGAAATACATATTTTCTGGTCTTTACATGGGCAAAAAGTGACATACTTCTTGGTATATTTTATCAGTTTATTATATTTAATCACATTATTGGTTCCACTGTCATGTATAAGTGGATGATATCTTGATTTTAAATGAGTGACCTTAATTCTAGAAGCCTATAATAATAATAACAGTTGTGTTAACTCTACTAACACGGTTCTTCCTATGATCACGCATCAAAGGCCATGACATTGTGTTTGGAGACTCATTCAAAATTTTTTGAACTACTATTTTATGAATGTATGTCAATACGTTTGGTATCAAATTGTAGATTATAATTCGAATTTTAGTATTATACATTAGTTAATTTCTTCATTTAAAAGTACATATTAAAAAAAAACACCTAAATATCGATTTTTTTTTGTGCTTCACGTGGTATGTTGAATGCAGAATGGTTCAAATTAGATGTTTGTGATGTCCAAATACAAAGTC
>NW_013666610.1:279680-286519 GCF_000517525.1 Limulus polyphemus | reverse complement strand
TGATGTCCAATTACAAAGTCTATAGTTTCTTACAAATTAGATACTCAAATTAATGATATTGACAAGCTAGAATATTAAATAAGAACCTCCAATCTTTTCTATTTTCTGAGATATTAATATACTTATTGAATCAACCAAGGTGGCCCTGCCCATCTCTTACATTTTGTAAAATACTTGCTTACATACACCTACTTCACTCAAAGATGTATGTATAACCAATTGAAAGCTCACAATGGCCCCCTAGTGGTTTTCTCAGCCTCTTCAAAGTAGTTGCCTGGGAACTCTTTCTTTTCATGCTGGATTCCAAGCGGTAAGGTAAGACATTAGTGAGCTTGAAAAATCATATTTTTTTAGTTCCAAATACAGCTTAGTTATTGAGCTTGATAAATTATTGTGGAATTCTGTAGTATTGATATAATAAATTATGATTCCTTGTTATTTTGAAATGCATATATAAAAAATAATATTTTGTTTTACATCCTCTACATGTGAAATTTAATAAGGCCTAGCAACTTATAGCAAGCAGCAAATGAGTACAGAGTTTGTAACTAGAAGAGATAATTGTTTTCTGTACTTCTTTATTTACTGTTGTATGTAATGTATTATAACCGAAATGTGACTGTATTTTACAAAATACTGTTCCACTAGAACACAGCCAAGTCAGGTCACATTGTAAAGACTAAAGGCCAGTTTTACATTCTTGGATATGGTAACAGGAGTGCACATGCACTGCATCATTACAACTTCTGTAATGTTAGTCAGGCACGATTGAAAGGTCAACAAAATAAAAGTAATAAATATATATAGATGTTTTATGTTATGAGATTTAAGCTACTTAGAATAAACATTTGTGTTTTCATGTTACAATTTCTAGTAATTCTAGAATGAAAAATGCATAATTTATATCTATTTCCTAATTTTTCACGGTGGTTACGAGGTTGGTCAAATCGGCCAAACCCATACAGAGATACAATAATGAAAATAACAGATAAATATAAATTTGTTTCTAAAAAAAAACTTTTGATGATTATTTGAAGGTTATAAAGATTTTGCCTGTAAAATATAAACATTTTCTGATGCATGAAAGTATTTTTTAATCTTAAAATCAGAATTACTTTGCATGTTGGATAGTCAACAATCGAAAAGAGTAAATGCATGAGAAAAACATTACTTAAAAAATCTTAAAACTTGATAGAAAATATGATATTTTGTGTATGAAAGCCTTGTAATATTTACTGATAATCTGTAAAATTTTGTGAAGATATGCTTACTGTATTAAAAGTTATAGCATGAAACTATAACAAGCACAAAATGGTTACCAGTTTGGTCTCTGGGACCGAACATGTAGTGAAAGAGTTAAATAAAATAGTGTTATTATATTTAGCTAAAAATAAATGGTTTAAAGATATGTTTTAGAATTGGACATTCAGTAAAGAGTGTTATTTTGAGGAATACTGTAATACAAAATTAAATGGGACTAGACTAAAGCTATTTCATTTTATCAATGCACAGGTTATATCTCACTGTCAGAGAAAACCACATCGAGATATTCATAGGTTTGAAAAAGTGTCTAATATCATCAAACAGTTCAAGCTCAGCTGTAGTAAACTCGCTGCTCAATTTCACAGCATGGAGGTTCGAAACAAAAACTTTGCCTCATTCATTGACACCTTCACTCCCAATACTTATGTTATGGTTGTCCTTTCAGACCCTACTATTCGTAAGTATTGTACAACTGTTTATTGATTTTATTTTCAGTAGAATTATGCTAATGGTGACTGAAAAAAATACAAGTTATCTAACTCTGGGAGATTTTAAGATTATGCTACATTCATTTATCTTATTTATATACAATATAGACATTAATTTTTTTTTATTAGAAACTGAAAAAATTCGATTGTCTGCTTCAAGTTGTAAAATAACATACTATTTCTGAGCACTGAGTTCATTGAAAACTCATTTGAAGATCCCATTGCACCAGGTGCATGCACAACTGTACCAGTTTATTACAGGAATACTGCAGAGTAGTAGCAAAAAACTTGAGATTTAGAAGAAAAATCTGCCTGTTAAAATATAATTTCCTGAATTGAAATATAATAAAAAAAGTAGAAACTTTGTTACAATACACCTATTCAGTGTTCATTTATTGCTACTATATTGTGACATTAAAATCTCCTAAATCTTTCTTGTACCTTGAGATTGGTTAACATTTAAAGTTTGGGTCGAGGCCTTTCTTCCAGTGTATTATTGCATTACTCTTAGGTCTACTTTTTTAAGCAAAGTTAAACTTGCGATAAATTAAATCTACTTTTTATCAGACCCCCCCCCCCACTCGATTTTGGGCAAATCCGATGGCTTGAATTTGAGGTGATAATTTTTGGTGTGAAAAGCCAGGTAACTTTAAAACTGTACCATCTTAGACATACCTGTAAATAATACTGAGGAATACAACCAGACTATATTATAGACTTGAATGCTCTGTGCCACATCAGTCACCATATAAAATCCCCCCTTCTGGTAAATATTTTGAAATAAAACCATGACTTTCATTACTAAAATTATTTCCTATCACTAATGTTTTGTTTTAAAACTCATTTCACAAAATATAGTGTTTAATTTATTCTGTTTCTTCTATCTAAAGAATTTATTTTGTTACTTCTAACATTTATCAAAGTGGACCAAGAAATCTTTATGGAATAGACAAATATTTTATGCAGGATATTGCATTTATAGTAGGACTTGTGGATGTTTAAGTGGAAAATAAGCCTTCCTGATTTTAAACTTAAAACTTGTATTAAATTTAGTTAGCTTCCTCATATCAATACATTTTTGTGTATTTTGTATGCCTCTTTCTTGATCTTGGTTTCAACTACCATTTTGTTGTGAAGTTCATTGAATGTATATTATAACATTTCAACAAAAGGAGGTTTTTAGGTGTCTGTCATATCATTGGTTGATAGCAATTACACAAATCAGACTCTTAAAATGACTTACTTAAAAATAGTTGAAATTTTGACTGTAGCATTGGTTCATTGTGTTTTTAGATTTTATGACTATTTCAAAGTAGAGCTTAATGGCCTTACTATCTTTTCTGCTATAAAAAGTTTTTAAGTCAGTCATTTTAATAGATAAAAAACTTATTTCATGTCATTACAGCTGTTTATGTCATAATATCAACTTACCACTTAGTTAGAATCACTGGCCAATTGCTTGATCAGTGCGATAACTGTTTGGGGACAGCCAGAACAATAAGTTGTCTTTAGGTTATCACTCTGGTAGCTTGAATTGTTAAACAAAAGTACATGATGAACAACTTCTGATGGGTTCACCCTTTAACTCAGTTGGAAGAGCATTTACTTTGTGTAAGAGAAGTATTGAGTTCAATACCAAGCCAAAGAGATGAAAAAGTGTCATCCAACTAGTTACCAGCCATCCCATAACCCTGAGATAAGGCCTGAGGATGGGCCTCATTTCTGAGAATATGGTAATTTGAATTGTTAAAAAGTACCTTAGTAGTGGATAAACCTTTTCACTTGTAATGAGAGAGGTTCAAGGTTGAAATCCTGTTTGCAATAATTACAGAAATTGAAATTACAACAGCTATTGTTCTGGACTGTGTTTTCATTAGTGAAAGCTTTGAAATTGTATAAAATTTATTATAATAAACTTGCAGACACCATATGTAACATTAATCTTTACTGTAACTTGATTCATAGATCTTAACATGCAGATTTAAATCTTTCTGGACCATTTTATAAGTTATGTTGCATTTTTTTCAACAGCATTAGTATTTGATACTTTTTAATTTCATATATATGTACATATATATATATAATTGAATTTCTCATAGTAAAGTAAGATTCATTTCAATGAACTTGTGATATCATCTGGCTTCATTAATTATTTAGCCTGTATCATTATAAATTATGTTTGTCTCCTCTGACAAGTGCTTTTTGTAACTTACACTATTTGACTCTATTTAATAGTGTTAAGAAACATCTTACAGATTTCAATTTTTCACAGAAATTATCAAAAATAATTTGATCTATAATTTTAGTTATTACAGTAGATGATTTTCCATGTGCATCATTTGTTTCATAAGAAGCACTGGATTAATTTGAACTATATTTTAATTAACTTTAAATTGTGGAAACTGTAACTAATCTATTTGCTGTCTAAGAAGAAAACATTTTTAAATGTAAAAAAAACTTATCTAAAAATAAGCATAAGGTTTGCTAAATAAATAAAAAAAAGTATCTAGACTAGAACTTTCTTTTTCATTATGTACAACTGTAATTTGTTGAAATGTAGAATTCCAGCTTTGCTAAAAGATGTGTTATATAAGCATAAACAAATTCAACTTTCTTTCAGCCTCTGCAGCAACTCTCATAAACATAAGAAATGCCAGAAAACATTTTGAAAAACTGGAAGGAGTTAAACAAGTCCAAAGTTCTGGAAATTTGAAGTGAAAAATATAAGCCAATAAGGAAGTAGTAGTTTATAGGATGTAAATTTACTAATAAAAGACTGCTAGTAGATTTCAGTGTTTGCATCATTATTGTTTATGCCAGCAACATCATAGAAACATCACCTATTATGTAACATATTCTGCACTACTGATCTTTAACTTCTTTGGATATAGTGCTATTAAAAACTTCCTGTTTTGAATTAGGAAAAAGAAAGTAATAAGTGGATTATGTAAAATATATTAAATAGTATTTTGACTGAAGTTTTATTTACTCTTGATTAACAAAGCAACTGTGTATAAATAGTTATTATTGTAATAAAATATTTTCATTGTCTTTATTGAACTTTTCATTTAATATCTAATCATTTGTTGGCCATGTACTTTTAAATTTTTATCTCTCAGAGTTTGATAACACAAGTCACATTAGTCAAAATATGACAGTGTTTTTATTTTTGTTGTTTTGCCACTTTTTAACAAAACAGGCCATGAAAGCCATTACATAACTCTTTAAATACACTATAACTGTAATCTTATAAAAATTCTAAGTTATTTCTAAAATAACTGACTCACAGCTTAATTTATCTAAACAAAAAATTATAACTAAAATATTTTTGTTATCATTTGGAACAATACACCAATAGTATATATATGTATATGTGTGTGTGTGTGTGTGTTTAAGTTTCATAATTTTTCCTCCTGAACAAAAGATTCATTTTCCAGCTGGTCTGACTTACAGATGTGCATGGGAAAAAAAATATACATAGATGTATAGTTGCATTCTTATCCATTCGGTAGAGGAGTATTAATAAATAATGTAAAACTGGACAGATATTTTCAAAATTAAGAAACGGAACAATTCAAGACATCCCAACAATGCTTCCAAAAAGAACAAATCAACTTAAGCTTTTGTAAAATGTGATTTAAATATAATACTTTACATCTACTATGAATTAAAGCTATTAGTCTTTGGGTTTTGTTATGGCTATAACTGGTTATATCTTAAGAAAGCTTGTCAGTAAAATACATTATTGGGTCTAGGAAACTAGGAGTGCCTGTCTTTTTATTCTATTTTAAATATCAATAATAATTTTAAAAAATTCATCTGAAATTAAGATATCCCACAAGAACCAAATGATACACACTAACCTTACTATAATGAACATAGTGTGTATATCAATATCTATGTATGTAACCAAAACTCCTGCACTATTTATCGAGTGGCACCACAAACAAAAATCTGTGAAACAATTTCACACTTTGAGTATTCAAGATTAAGAAAATTATAAAAATGACTGTGGTATATGTATCAACCATTTCTGTATAATAAAACACAGTTTTAAACAAAAGTATTCTCCTCACAATAAAAAACACGACATTCACTAGGACTGTAGGTAGTTATTGGCGTAATTTTTGAAATGTAGTACTGAAAAATTGTAGTTCTTAAAAAAACTACCATTTTTTGAATAAACAGTACCATTTTTAATGTATAAAAACATTACTGTTTATATCAGCAAAATTTATGAAAATTTTGAGCTCGTTGTACATTGAATCATTTTAAAGTTGAGTTGCGTATGACCAAAGAGCACAATCCAAACACTTTTCCCGTGTAGTTCTTCCCAGAAAAATATTCTTTTTTTTTAAAGAAAATGTTCAACTACTTTTTCAACGAGGTATGAATACTACGATTAGTGATTAGCAGCACAAACGCTACTGGCGGCTTTTTGTGCTAGTTCCATATAATAAATTTTATTTCAAAAATTGATGTACGTAATCTTAGCTTCAGCTGCAAAGTTGTCTTTATTTATGTAAGTACATAATATTTTTTGTAAAACCGAGTTCAAAGTTGTTTTTAAGTAAACCAATACATTATGGTATCCTCTAACTTCTAAGCCTTAATAATTTGTGCAACTTGCGGGTCTGTTATAACGACGTCTTGGAAGAGAAATCAATCAAGTAATGTAAACCAAAACTAGTAACTTTTAACAGTTCTATTTTACTCTCAGTAGCTATGTAATACATGATACATTAGTGGTAACAGTTGAACTTAGCTAGCTATATATTACAGTCGAAACTTGTACTCTGGTTTTCAGGATAAACATTATGTCACTAGATAAGTCACTGAAATTTAGGCTAAGATAACGAAGCTGAACACTCGCAGATCAAGGGCGCTAAAATCCTGTTTTAAGTTAAAAATTAGTTTAGTGTTATAGGCTTTTGCATGTTAAATATTTACGGAGATGGCGTTTGTTTCCATTAGTCGTGCGAGTTTTATTGTATTACCTATATATATATATATATATATGTAGAGGCCAGGTGGTTAGGGCGCTCAGCTCGCAATCTGAGGGTTGCGGGTTCGAATCCCCGTCACACC
>NW_013666610.1:276944-279206 GCF_000517525.1 Limulus polyphemus | reverse complement strand
AGCGCAGATATCCCTCGTGTAGCTTTGCGCGAAATTCAAAACAAACAAATATATATGTAGATATAGCATTTTGTTTACTTTTCATAAACCACATTAAAATATAACTTCCAGGTTTTATTTTTTTAACTGTTTTAACTAATTTTCCATCTTTTGCTTTCTCACTCTGCCACATCAAAGTTCTGAATTAATTTGTTCAATTTGAAACTGCTCTTTAAAAAGACCCCAATAATAGCATTACATGTAAAAATTGCTTTCTTTGTCGCATACTGATATAGATGTGGTAGAAAAAAAAATCTTAAATTATATAAATTGTATAAAACTAGAACATAGCTTATCTAAACAATATAATAAATAAAACAATTCTTGGGTAAAGAAAAAATGTATCATTAGTTATCTTTAACTTGATGAGCTTACTTTGTTTTTACCGGACTACCTCCTGCTCAATACAAAATTAGAGACAATTATACCTGGACGTTTAGTCCATGAGATGTGGGTACTGTTCAGATTCAAAATTCCCCTTTTCATAATTCAGCATTAAATGTTTTTAAATGATTCTGTGGGAAGGTACAATGGCAAATCTACCGGATGTAAAGGTTTTTGTTTGAACCACCAGTATACTCAATACACTAAAATAATTGTATTACATGCTTGTTAACATCTATTATTTAGCCACTATTGTCGAACTAGACAGTATAGTCTTGCATGAATGTGAGAACACAGTTAAGTAACGGATAATATATATCGTAATGAAGGTCACCATTTTTTACTAGAAGTTTCTTTGTGCAGCATGGCGTATTAGTAATATACCTAAAACAAGGGTGCATTTTAGGCTATGGCATGATATACAATAATCGAAACAGTCTTGGAGACACAAAAACAATACGCATACAGAAGTCATAAACAACAAGTAATGGCAACTAGATGCTGATTTTTTTTATCGTAGAAAATATTATGACTGAGAATACGTAAGATACTTGATTAATTTGTACAACTTAATAGTATGTTGTGTGTAATCCTTTTGTTTTACAAAGAGAATTTGTTCCCCATTGACTCAACGGTATGTCTGACGGCTTATATTGCTAAAATCCGGGTTTCGATACCCATGGTGGGCACAGCACAGATAGCCCATTGTGTAGCTTTGTGCTTAACAACAAACAAAATAATACACCTTGTTTTCATGCTACTAAACAGCTCGCCATTTCAGCTGTGAGGGCGTTATATTATAATGGCCAGTCCCAACAACCCCACTATTGTTGGTAAAATATTAACCTAAAAGTTGGCAGTGGGCGGTAGTGACTAGCTGTCTTCTCTCTAGTTTATCACTGCTAAATTAGGAACGGCTAGCGCAGAAATTCAAAACAAACAGTTTGTCAGCATACAACTGTAAACTATTGTTCCAAATATCTGTATTACACCCCACAATCCAACAATTTGTCTGGTCGCCTTTTGACCTCAATTTTTACATTAACCCATACAGACTCGAGAATGTATATATACAATGAGTTTGTGCAGATAAACCATAATTGTTGGCATTCAACATTTATTATTTTGACACATTTACTGTATGCTTGGAATCAATGTCTTTCTAGAAGATTAAATATCGCCCGATTAATTGTGTTCCTGAGGGAATGACATGATAGAACAGAATCTGCTGTACTTATCAGCAGTCAGGGTGCCATAAATTTTGTGTAGATTATCGACACTATTGGCTGAGATGCAACCTCGCACTGATCTCCCGCCATATGCCACTGTAGATTTTGTACATTGATTATGATATAATTTTCCTCTCTGCCATTAAACAAACTGTTGTTAAAAGGATTTACTGCTCTCGTGAAAGACTATATTCAATTTCAGTGTTGGCTTACCTAAAAATTAAGATCCGTTTAGTGACAATGCGATAGATTTATTTTACCATAATTATAAGAAGGGAAATGATCGCCTTCTTAATTCGTGAGAAGGAGTACTTTACATAGTTGGTAATAAGCTGTTAAGCACTGTCTAAACTGAAAATGTTATTCCACAAATTTTGTCCAAGCTGCCCATGCAGCATTGAGATGGTTAGTAATATATATTAAGAATCCAGAAGTTACGTAACTATTAGGTCGTCAAGAAATTAGTGTCGCGTTTTGGAACACTAAGTACTAAATTTAAATTATCAGTTATCTCAGTTTCAGACCATTCAAAATTGTAATACGTAACAATTTGCGAATATTATACGCCAAAACCAATAGCTCAGTCCTAGACAAACACCACTTCCAACCC
>NW_013666610.1:256105-276934 GCF_000517525.1 Limulus polyphemus | reverse complement strand
CATAGCAAATTGTCAATGCAGAGATTTATAGTCAGCAACTGGAACGTTTAAATCAATCCCTTCACCAGAAACGCTCTTCATTCGTCAATCGGAAAGGTGTTCTTCTTCTCCACGACAATGCACGTCCACATGTGGCACGTTTGACGCAACACAAGATTATGGAGTTGGGTTAGGAAGTTCTCTTCTACCCACCATATTCCCCAGATATGACACCATCAAATTACAATCTTTTTCGTTCGCTGCAACACCATCTTAATGGGAAAACGTATGCAAGTGTGGAAGATGCTAATGAGGACATTGACATGTTTTTTGCTTCAAAGCCAAGTGATGTATTTAATCAGGGCATTAACAACCTGATTGTAAAATGGAAAAGCATCATCGATAAGAATGGAGATTATTTCATTTACTAACTGTTTTATTTTGATATATAAGTTGTTCGGGTTTTTTCATCTAAAATAAAGCGACATTAATTTCTTGACGACCTAGTACTATAGTGCATTGTCTTGGACAGAACCACACATGTTCTAAAGCGCTTTAAATAAATCATATTGTGAAAATGACCGCCAGCAGTCCCATGATGTTGAAAACGATCGGCCTGATTAAGGTGAAGCTGGAATTTCAGGAGTATATTTCAGGAATGTGGAATATCTTATTAGTCCAGAGAACAACTTCAGAATAATAAAGCTAAGGGTGTTCGAATTGGACTTATCCTGAACGATATGACAATAATAATGTCGAAAAAGTGAAAAGGTGCAAATGACCTCAAGCAGGGCTGACGCAAGGGGAGGGGGGGGTAGCTGCCCTGGGGCTTGGGGTCTTTTGAGGAGTCTGGCAGTGGAATATTCTAAAGCTCACAAGAAATGCATACTGCTTAATGAGCTAAAAAAAACCAATGGCACAGGGGTATGTCTGTGGACTTATACTGCTAGAAGCCGGGTTTTGATACCCGTGGTGAGCAGAGCATAGGTCGCCCTTCGTGTAGCTTTATGCTTAATAACAAATAACAACAATAATAATGAGCTAAAATGGCTACTGCTTTTTCATGGATTCAGTAAGAGTTTTGTCACCTAAATTTCTTTTATGAAAAAATGAGCAAATGTTAATAAATAGAATGAAAGAGACCCGATGATATTACTGACCCCAGAGCCTGGGTTGGCTCACGACGCCCCTGACCTCAAGAAATACAGAGATTTAATTCGTCATATTGAATTATGTTAGAGCCTCATTAAAGTCCATCTCATCACGTCCAATGATGATCTATTTGACGATTGTGCATCCTGAAAATATACCTGCACCATTGTCTCTATTGTAAAAGGCTTCGTTGTAAGGCTGTCATGTAAAAAAATTACCATCTATTGTATGAGGTTTCCCAGTGTCTATGTCAACAGTTCGATTACATAAAAATCTGTAGGCGCTGTATCCAGAGACTTGAATACCGTTTAATTTTCCAGCTACTTAAGATATTTTGAAACAATTTGTGTGACTTGTGTCGCTTTTCCAGATAGAGATCCTTCTTGATTATGTTGCATACTTTTGTCTGGGGCATGTGACGGCACTGACATTGTATTCATGAATTTTCCCCTGTTAGAAGAAGACAAACTTTGCTTACCACGGCTGAGTTACGACTTATTCTAGGTCTCTTTCTGGATGGTCCTAGTTCACCAATTTGATCCACATTCCTTTGTTTTACAATGTAATTAAACACAAGGGATATCCCTATCTTGGATATTGTTACGACAGCGGAAGTCACGTGACCCTAGTAACACGTCATGAGCTTCTAGAAAATTCATGTCCCTTCGTGATGCCTCGAGTGTTTACTAGATATGCGGTATTCTTGTATAGTGACGGCAACAATCGAAATTGAATTGCAGACAGAGATAGAGACGGATATGCGGTATTCTTGTATATAAGACCGCCAAGAAGTGACGGCAACAATCGGAACTGAATTGCAGACAGAGATAGAGACGGACAGTTGGGTCGAGCGCGTGAGTCGTTCGTTGTGAATTATAGCGTTTGTTTAAGTTATAGCGTGACCGTGGAAATTAAGTGAATTTCAAAGTTGTACTGAGAAAGAATAAACTAATTTTATTTAAGAAAGGACTTGTGTCGCTTAAGTTTCATCAGAAAGAAATTATACGGGAAATTAACTAACGACCAGAGACGTAACAATATTTTAAATCCGCTATCAGAAAACGCCTTTATAATCTGAATGTATAAATGTCTTGGATCGGAAGGGGCTGTTATACATCATTCCTAAAAGTGATCAATTTTCGGCGGAAACACACTACCTACAAAAAGCCATAACAATGTCAAAATATACTTGTGGTACATTCCATTCCGCCGCCATTTTATATGTTAACTATGGTTGTCACGTGACTTGGTGATTTGCATATTCAAAATAGTTTTATTATAATATACACAATTCTCTGCAATTGCAGTTGGCAGTATAAAGATCAAGAAACAAATCATCCAAACTAATATATTCTATTAGCTCGGACGCTATTTGTGGAAAACTACTGCCGGCTTTGCCAAAACCAAAACACTAAGAAGAAGAAGCAGATGGAAAAATTGCAACAAAATAATATTGTACAGGATGGGCAAAAAGTCTGGGCATCCCCCTCTCAAAAATATAGATAGTTTACACGAAAAAAAGAATTTATTGCATATTGACATATTTACGTATCTCATATTGACACAGACTAACAAAAGGTTTGATCAATAATCCAAAATGTCTGTCTGGTGGACTTTATTTTCATGGCATAGGATGATATGTCTCTATGTGCGATGTGACATCCTACTTAAAATATTAGGAGTGACCTTAGTGAAACTTTCAACAATATTTTGTTTCGAAGAGTCAGTTGTTTCATATTGTTTCTTTGCCACAATCTGTTTAATAGAGCCCCACAGTGAATTATCACATGAGCTTTAAATACGCTGTGGCCAGACATTTTGCGCACCCTGTACATATAGCTGCAGATATTCCTAGTCAATTGCCACAGACAAAAACGAAACAAGTACGTAATAGTAATTAGGATTAATTATTTGATAAAATTGTTAGAGGCGTTTATTACACCAAACTAAATGCTGAGAATTGTCTCGAAAGCTGTTTATTGAGATTGTATAGAGAAATGACTTACCCGTGAAATTTGAGAACCTCATTATGAACAAGGATAAAACTTTCTGTTTGCTGATATATATATATAATATATATATATAAACAACCTTGGAGATGAAAGAAGAACATTAATAATCTACCCTTGTCCATAAAAAATGGCAGAGATCATTTATCCATGTAGGTTGATGAAAACCAGAATATGCAGGATTAAAATCTGCTAGTTCTGTGAGGAAATTACAGAACTACTAGATATAAAACTGCAGGTTATACTCTTCAGCATCTTTTTATGTTGAGGTAAGAACTGAAAATCCTTAAGGATGTTGTTGAGTCTGAGCAAACTTACATAAACTGTTTATTCATAAAAATTAATAAAAAAAACTATAACCCAAGCGCTTTCGAAAAGCCCCCAGTGTCACAGCGGTATGCCTGCGGACTTACAACGCTAGAATCCGTGGTTCGATACCCGTGGTGGGCAGAGCACAGATAGCCATTGTGTAACTTTGTGCTTAATTACAAACAAATAAGCTTTCGAAAGATGGATCTTTCTTCTTCAGGGGCAAACTAGGAATGGTTTATTCATAAGATATAACTGATATTGTTCACGAGTTAACACAGAAGATGGTGTGATGTCAGTATCGACAAGTCGATGTTTCATCATGATGATACAACAAAAAAAAGAAAGAATGATTAATTTTAAAAGTTTATTTGAAGTTATGGTTGGCGCATAGAATCGACAATTTGATGTGTGTGTCTTGTTTAAAAGATGAAGTGAGTAAAGTGATGGAAGAGAAGATATGGTAATCATGATCATTGCACAACTTCTACAATGAAACATGCTGAGGACCATACAAAAGTGAGTTGTATATCAGCAATGATGTTGGCAATCTACGTAAAAGTAGCGACACAAGTACAAAAAGATTCTTATTCATCTTGTCATTCTTTCAGAAGCAATGCCTTTTGGTTTGGTATTCATCTCCCAGCAAGAAAGTGACCCCTAAACATGCAACTAATGTAGAGCGACGATACCTGGAAGGAAAAAAGATGCTGATGGAATACTCGCAACAATACCATGGTTTGCATAAAGTTCCAACATAAATATTATTTAGGTTATATGAGTTTATATGGAAGCTCAGAAAGTCAAACGACAATTATACAATGACTGAATTGTGAGGAGTAATACAGGACACTTGGAAAAAAAGAGTTCAAAATCATTGATACATTTATGATGAAATAAAACTAAACTGTATTTGTTAATTAGTTTATTGGATTTAGTAATATTTGACCTTAGCGCTGACAGCGCACCCACGGCCCCAAAGTGATGAGAACATTTTGTTTTTGTTTTTTAGGTGGGGGACGTGAACTTTGGAGCCTCAAGTTCAAAGTCTGGTACGTTAACCAAGTTTTAGTGATCCGTTTAAACCAAATACAAAATTATTGTACATTGTACAATTCGCTTTCTGTAATAATGTATTGTACTCTACGTTGTTATGTATTATAATTTATCCCGAACGAGCTTCCATTTTATTACATAAGGTATTATAATTTCGAATAGCCTGAAACTGAGTTAAATGATAATTTAGATTTATAAATTAAATAAATGTCGATATGTATCTAATTTATGATATTTGCCAACAAGATTGATACACACAGTTTTTTAATACAAATATATTTTCATATACAAACAATAACACAATTTACAATAACGGTTATTACAAATAATGATCTATGTACAAAAGTTTTATAAACTTACAAGCAATATTTAGTTCTCTATCTGTTCTGGAACTTCCTTGCTATCTTACTGAGGGTTCACGATTAGCGAATTAATTTTTAGTTGATATAGATACAGTTCACTTAACAGGAAACTATCTAGCTCTGTGTTTTTCGTTCTTCGCTGGTTCGTATGCCGAGTTATTCACCACTGAAGTTATATAATGTTTTCGTAAAAATAATAATGTCCGATGTGAATCCGCTGAAGTTAAATGGTTTCTAATATTCGAAATCTATAAACGTTCCTGATCAAATTACTGATTACTAAGCGTTAATCACAGTTATAGCTTCCTAGGTTTATAGTACACCGACTATAGCAAACCAATAATATACACTGTCTTTTGACGCGTCACGTTGGTTACATTTATAGGCGTGAGGAGAGTTTCTCGAAATTTTAGCTTACGCAACAATATAAACGATACACCAGCGTTTACGTACACAAATATATTGTTGATTCTTACACTCGAGAATTTTCTACAATTTTAGTGAAAAGGCGGGACTTTAGCAGTACAGAATTAACAGTTTAAGTTATGTACGTTTCTAAATATAAATTTAACTTAAACAAATATCGATATTAAAATAGATATGTGATGTGTATCACCTATAAGTTTCTGTAATTATTTTCAACACTGTAATTTTCTAGACTTATTATGTTCATCATTTATGAATATTTAAACATTTAGTTTGATTAGCTAAGTGTATTACATTTGAAATATTATAAACTCCAAACATATAACTGAAACGACGAGAACCTTAAACATAACTGTTGTTTAAAGTGCCGCAAGATTTCGCAATTTCAATTTTTTTAATACTTTTGATGTCTTATTTGATTTATTTTAGTGCAAAGCTACACAACGAACTATTTGCGCTTTGTTCATCGTGGGGAATGGTAGCCCAAATTTCAGCACTGTAAGTCCACAAACTTACCACTGACCCAACAGGGGCTTAGTGACAACTGGTACCATCTAACCTCAGGGGGAAAGAATGATATGAGACTAACTAATAGAAATAATTCTAAAACAACTAACGAAATTTTTATACATTACTTAGAGTCCCCAATGCGCTAGCGGTGAGTTTATGGCTTTTCAATGCAAGACCATAACTAGGTCTGGAGGTGTGGGGGGGGGGGATCTTTTTGGTCCGAAGTGGAACTCGTTTCATGTGTAACTTTAGTGCCCAGGGACGAAAAATATGCAATTGTTCCTTTATTATCACTGCAAATAAAAAATTCTAGTAAATTTCCTCTTACATGTATGAAAATGCTCTTTCCGCATGTAAGCACAGTGTTACAAAAGCAATTATATAATGAGAGGCCAGCATTAAAGAAGCCCCCCAGTGACACAGCGGTATGTCTGCGAACTTACAACGCTAGAAATCGGGTTTCGATACTCGTGGTGGGCAGAGCACAGATGCCCCATTGTTTGGCTTTGTGCTTAACTTCAAACAAACAAACAAAAATCATTAAATAAAGGAAAAACATAGATGTTAATAGGCAAGCGGAACTCCGGAGGGAGTGTGTTTGTGGGGGCGGTGGGTCATTTGCATCCTTAACGCCCCTGGCTACAGCCTTGCTTCAAATGCTAAAATCCTGGGTTCGACTCCCCACGACAGACATAACAAAATAAACTAACAAACGTTTCTAAGAATTGACGAACTAATAAAAGCTCATTTTGTACGCGAAAGAAAAGCACGTTCTTTAACAATGTATGTAATTTATATTGTTCAATCGTTGTTATTTATTTTAACAGTTATTCCAACTAATTTTTGTACTATCTGTGTTCCCTGCAATGAATTTTAAATAATCTCTTAAAATCATATCATGCTCTTTTGGCACTGTAAACCAATAAATACATCTCAGTGATAAATGGAGATTTTAACCGAGCATGTAAAAATGGAGGCAGAGAAAGTGTTGCCAGAAGAGTTGAAAAACAGGAGGTTGGAGAAGCAGTGTATGGTTAACTGTTCACATGTATGAAAGAACTGATATATAGCAGCAAAGGATGACGCTTCACCATTGAACACTAGTGTTTAGACATGAATAGCCATTTAATACCACACTAACAATCAGATGACGCTATTCTCTCACACACTGAGTCTTTTTTTCAGAGAAGAATAATGAGGAAATGATGCGAAAGGCCTGCTAGAAAGTATGGCTTCGCTAGAGCCGTGTAGACAAGAAGCTTAATTTTGAATGTAAAACCACGCTCTTGTTCGAAACATCTGTTGTCAGTTGTTGTGCACTTAAATCCATTGTACCCTTCGATGCACGACAACAGATCAGGGATTTTCAATTTAATAGAAACGCATGACATTTTTCTCTGTTATAATCTTAATTTAAATCAGTAAATTTGTGAAGTAGACATTATCTGTCAAACGTTTTCTTGTACCCAGTTTCTTATAATTAATCATTTATATGGTTTTATCTGTGTTTTTTTTTTTCTTTAGCGTAGAGCTGCACAGCTGTTTTTTAAGCTATTTCCACCATAGGGATCAAATTCCGAATTTTAGTGTTATAGGCGCTGAGCCACCGGGAGAGAACTATTATTATTATGGTAGACAAACATACATCTCACACATGTTCCGTATAAAATAGAATCCAAAGATTTTGTACCGGATGAAGGTGACTCCTCTTTAAATACTTTATGTTCCAGATAAAAGTACTGGATAAAAACGATCCAGTAAATACTTCATTTTCTTACATGCTTTATGTTCTAAATAAAAAATAACCCCAAACCTACTCTACCGAATATAGATAGCCACGTAGAACTTTTCCCTCAAATAAAAAATATCCAACGTACTGCATTGAATAAAAATATCCTAGTACGTACTGTTTCTTCCAGGTAA
Source organism: Limulus polyphemus (assembly GCF_000517525.1). Classification (NCBI taxonomy): domain Eukaryota; kingdom Metazoa; phylum Arthropoda; class Merostomata; order Xiphosura; family Limulidae; genus Limulus; species Limulus polyphemus. The sequence goes on along the minus strand of NW_013666610.1, from coordinate 269,208 downwards.
AATTCACCTCACATATATATATCAGATGAAAATGTAATCCATTGCATGTTCAACGTCCCTGTTAAGAGTGATAGCATACTGTACCGGATAAAAGGTAACTTAAACATACCCGTTATGTTTTAGGTAAAGGTGACCTCGTATATAATATACATCTTAGACTTAAAACGACCTACTGAATACCGAATAAAATTACCCTGTACGTACTCTCTCAATAAAAACTACTCCATATAATGTACTGGGTAAATATATCCCCATATGTACCCCATATCTAAGGTAAATATGACCCCATATACTACACTGGATAAATATATCCCCATATGTACCCCATGTCTAAGGTAAGTATGACCCCATATACTACACTGGATAAATATATCCCCATATGTACCCCATGTCTAAGGTAAATATGACCCCATATTCTACACTGGATAAATATATCCCCATATGTACCCCATGTCTAAGGTAAATATGACCCCATATACTACATTGGATAAATATATCCCCATATGTACCCCATGTATAAGGTAAATATGACCCCATATACTGTACTGGATAAAAATGAGCCTGCATATATCCTACATGCCCTAAATAATTAGTGACTGCAATATGATGCTATAGTCAATAGGTTTCAATTTATTTCTGTCCCAAATGGAACCAAATTAGTAAACAGAATCAACAATATATATAATAGGTGTAAAACAACCATAACTGAAATTTTGATGTTTTCTGTTATAACTTGAACACCCATACTCCACACTGGACAATTTTCTATCCATCAAGTTCTGCCCTCCAATCAATTAATAAGAACCCATTTCATTTGAACTCGAAGAGCCTGCTGCTAAAAAATCTGAAATCACACCACATTTTACGAAATTTCCTTTTGTACACCTTTTTCATGTTAATTTCCTTTTGTACACCTTTTTCATGTTTGTACTGAATTTCTGCTCGTGCCTTGAACGTTTCGGTTTTATTACTTTCGGGTTTTTTACTCAAACATCTTATTAGTAAGTTAAACATGCCTTATTAGACGTACTCTTAATTTACTTCAGATTGTTGTTGCTTTTGAAATTGACAAAAAAGTAATTGATTATTTAATATTCGATAATTATCTTTCATGAAGATCCTTCACATTTTACATAGCATTTGTACCACGTATTAATAATCATTCAGTTTCAAATAAATAACAGTTAGTTTGCCGGTTTAATTTTGCGCAAAGCTACACGAGGGCTATTTGTGCTCATTGTCCCTAAATTTCAAATGATAGACAAGAAAAGGCAGTTAGTCAACACCCGCCTACTGCTATATCTCTTCAAACCAAATAGTGGAATGTACCTGTCACTCTTATAGCGCACTCACGGCCCCAAAGTACAAAGCACGATTTATTATTATTATTATTTTGTTGTTGGGGTGGAGAGGGGGGGTAACGGGATGCGAACCGTGATACCCCAGATCTCAGTCCGGCACGCTAACCATTGGGTCGCGCTCGGACTAAATAAATAACGAACATGTTTTTAAAAGTGACAGCTACAATTTATAAATATTTGAGGTATTCTAGTAACCAATGCATTTAGAGAGTTACCGTCTACGAACTGAAAAGACGTACTTAGGGGTAGTAGAATATTTTTTTACATCATTTACTAGGCTGAATTTGTCAAATTTAAAATTCCTGACAATGGTCGTTCATGTCCGTACCTTAATAACTTGTTTTACGGGTCTCAGATTTTATCGTTATCACGATCTTCTTGTCAGCCTAGTTCTGATAATCTCCGCTGCAAGGGGAGAAAGACAAAAGATCATCACATCAACATGTTGCCAGCTGTGGACAAGAGACCAGCAGTCATTGTTTGGCGAGATGTATGCAGCGCGTTGGCCTATTCATTCATTGTATGGAAAGCTATTGTTCCCGTTTTGTGTGTGAAATGGATTTGTCTAGAATTTGATATGCATTCTGGCCGTTAACCGACCTGATGTATTCATACACAAACGAAAGATTATCTTCAAGCTTATTTCACAGAAAACCATGTCAATCCTAAAAAAATGAAAAATAAAATAAAAAGAAGAAGAAGAAAACGCGCACATTATACCATAACCTTCTAATGTTCATTGGTATAAATAGAGTAGTTAGCATTTTCCGAAAACAAATTTTCACAGTTTACACTTTCTAGGAGGCACTTAATGAAATTGGCAGTTTTTGCACATTATTTGTAGACCAAACCACAGTGTATATTATCTTCCAGAAAACTCCAAAATCCAATATCTTTGGTTGGGATTGTTTTATTTTATTTTTTGTCAGAGTTTCATACCATCATTATCATACTGACTTTCAAGATAAGATTTGTTTTCTTTCTTTAAATGGACACTGTCTAAGAAGAAATAACTATATAGCCTCTCTCTTGTTATTGGTATGATTGTTTAACACAAAAAATTATGGTCTGGGAATAGACCTCTACACATGTGCTGAACTCATCCCCAAAAATTTAAGATGTGTCAAAAAATATTAATACAAGAGAATTCGTGTCTCTGAAGATACCCAGACATACCAAGTGCTAGCTATTTGGGCTTCTTAGTCATGGTCCTCTCGTAGGACAACGGTAAGTTTACAGGCTTACAACGCTAAAATCAGGGGTATTTGATTCTTCCTTGGTGGACACAACAGATAGCCCAATCTGGTTTTGCTTTAAAACAAACAACCCCTAGTCATGTTTTTATTGTTCTGTCACCACTCAACTTTTTCTTTCAATTTTGCAACAAAACCGTAGAATTAGAAGTGGAATTTATCTATTCATTAAGTCTGAAGAATTGTTACAATAAGACTTAATTCGTTAGTACGGTGCCAGTTAAAAATTTTACAATTACAGAAATTAGATTTTCTTGCTTTCTTGAGGTGAAATTCCACTCTATTTACTTCAACTCTCCCTTTTGTGCAATTTCATACTCAGTCGAAATCGTTGCCATCTTCTTTGGGTTTGTTTGTTTTATAAAGTGCAAAGCCACGCAATATGCTATTTATGCTCTGTCCACTCTGTCCAATTTTAGCGTTGTAAATATGCGAGCTTACCGCTGATCCACTGGGAGACTGCCAGTGCACCCTGTTTTATTTATATCGTGATTGGTCTCAGATAGGTTTTATCAAACTTGATTTTGGAAGAACTACTTTCTTCACTAGCAGTAATGATGGGCAAAGTTGATAAATTTCATAGTGCGACAAAGATATTTGAAAACGACAGTGATAACATATTTCTGTACATGCATTTCAGTAACATTTTTGGAGTTCTTTTATTCACTCTCCGCTAGAGGGCCGCAATTCGTCTCACAATTCTATTGCATTGACAAAATTTTCTTCGCCATCTGATAAGCCGATTGGGAAATTCAAGCAGTATTTCAACAAGGCTCTTGAACTTTTTTTTTCCGACAGGATAACAATGAAGCACAGGGAACGAACAATGAGTTGTGTTCCTGCAGTTGCTGAAACTCTTTTACACAGATTAAATGGTTACGTCACCACTTTCTAAAAGGAATTGAACTTGAATTTTTGCCATGGATCAAGGATAAATTTATCAAAACGCTTGTATAAAAACAGTTTTCTTTTTCGTGAACAAATTTGCTCTTCTTGTGAAAGTTTTCCAGTGATTTTTAATTTCTTCTGCAAAAATCCGCTAATACTTTTGTAAAGTCTTCATCTGACTAAGGAAATATTTCATTGTGCCATTTTGCAAAAGCTTTATAAGAACACCTATTTTCTACTTTCTTTTTCCGAACTTCAGCACTACAAAATACGGTGCTCTCAATGAGTCATGGTTTTTTAAGTTTAGCTTTTTATGCTATTTTGCATAATTTACAAACTTAAAAACAATTTTATAAGAACGTGTTTTTTTTTAGTACCTTTCCTGAAAAAAAAAGAGAGAGAAAACTTTATTTTGTTGAACTCTCAACCCTTTTATAGATCACAGTGGTCTAGTTTCAAAACTATTTTTTAAAGTTTTTCGTGACACGTTTTTTGAATATTTTTATTTTGAATGTTTGCTGAAACATCAAGAACTTTCTAATGTACAAGGAAGGAACCTCAAAATTTCGCCTCCTCTCCCGTTGGCTAATTGCAGCAGAAAATTATCGTGAGTGGTCAAAGTATAAAAGTATATCGAGTTTAGAAAAATAATTAATAATTACGATTTGTTTTAGTTTGCAATTCTTATAGTTTTGTCGCTCTATGTGGTTTCCTACTTTGACAAAGATTGTCTTTCCAAAATCGTGCATTTTTAAGACAAATATTTTATTATTTTATTAAACAATGCTTGGATTAGAAAGGGGTTTTGATATTGTTCTCTGGTTGCATATATTTTTGAACATGGAGATGTTTATGCTTCTATTTTTAGCAAGACTATGAATAATATATAATTATTAAACTCATTTCTACTGAACCAAAAGATTATTTTGAAATTTGAATTTGAGATTATGAGTGTTCAGATAGCTGAGACTAATCAACATTTCGGAGTCTCTGTCCAACAGATTATGTATAAGACATTGATAAGTTCGGGATTTAACGTTTAAAGCCTTTTCCAACAATTAGGGTTATTAAATGGTAAAAGTCTGTAAAATAAACAAAAATCAGTTGTTAAAAGATGGATTAGGCGTGTCCCATGATGGTTAGTGTGCCGGGCTGTGGATTGGAGCGTTCAGGGGTCGCGTGACTAAGGCACTAAACACATTTCACAACTTAGCTCGCTCTAGGTGTATTAAAAAAAAGATATAGTTAATCTCATTATTTAGTTCAAAGTCCCCCTGATATGGATTCTACTGTTTAGCTGCCCTTCCTCTCTTACTTAGCTGTTTAGCCATGTTTCATGTGAGATTCCGTTCAGGTTGAAAATACAACTACTATTAAAGACAAAAATAATGAAGTTTCTAACTAAAATATACATTTGTTAAAAGCAAGCAATTAAGATTCGGGAATCATGATTTATTATAATTTTGTTCTCATCAGCTTTTAAAGATATATAAGAAACTATCTTGTATATAAACTGCATACACGTGCACAGAGTTTGGATGTGTAGGCAAAAACAGATCGCTTCACAATATTGAAATTAAAAACTTTTTAAATAGTTATGCACTTTAATGAAACATAATGTGAACTGTGTTAAAATTAGTGATCTTCAATGGTAAAAAATAAATTATGAAATAACCTAAATACCGCAAGCAGTTAAAGCAGTGATTCATTACAAGAATCAATTTAATGTTCCAGAAATACGTTTCTCTGAAGAACATTATCATAGATATAAAACATTTTGTATTTACATTCTTGTTACTATAACCATTATATTTAATGAAACAAGAGATGCTAATATTTCGTTCTGTGTCTTATACGTTAGTGTTTACTTTCACTGTTTCACAGTTTTTTTACACAATTTTAATTCAAGATATGAGTATTCGAATGAGCCGTAACAGCGTAATTTACTTTTAAACGATGATTTAATGTTGCTTAGTTTTTACTTTTTATTTCCACTACTCTGGTAAGTGCTTTGTTTGTTTGTTTGTTGTTAAGCGCAAAGTGGTAATGAATAAATAAAAGAAGGTGGCAATAAGATTCTATTTTTTTGTTTTTGTTAAACACAAAGCTATATAATAGGCTATCTGTGCTCTGTCTACTGTGGGTATCGAAACCAGGTGTTTAGTGATATAAGCCTTCAGACTTACCGTTGAGCCATCGGTTGACCTGACTAATACAGACTAGAGTATACTTACGACAGTAGTTTCATGCCATTTTCATGTCAATTAGCGTGGAATAACTGGGACCAGAGATTAAATAAAGCGGCAAAACAATTCCTGTAATTGGTGTGTGTGTGTGTGTTATAATACTTAGAAAATATCTAATATAGTGTAGATTTCGAGTATATGGCGGTTTCAGTTCAGCTTAGCCTTTACTTTCTTATATTTTGGAATAATGGCTGAGGTAGCCATCTTTGTTCAACTGAGTGGTGTGGTGGCTTTATCACCTAGAGTTCAATTATAATGGCAATCTACGGTAAAGGTTGGCGGGAAACAAAACGCATTTAAAAATCTGTCAAGCTCAGGATTTCATATTACGTGTTTCACTCAATAGACATTAAATAATTAGAAAAAAACCTGTGAAACGATAAAAAAATGATGAATTACGATATCAATATTACATCTCTACAGACCCTGATGAGTCCATAGTTTTACATCTTTCACTTTAACCAAAACAAAGATCCGGTTTGACGGTTACTCGTTCTTCCTTCGTTTGCATCAACTGAGATATGTTGTTTGATGAAATCCGTTGAAAAACCCAAAACATCTTACGAGATTATATATTCAAATAATTAGATGAAATGAATTCTGATAAAATGTGATCTTGATATTATGCGCATTTTAAGATTTCCAAACTGTAACTTTATCCTCTTTTTTTGTAAAAACTTGCGACATAAAATTAGAAAGTTCTTATCAAATCCGAGTCTGCGTATTATACTTCTTTGAAACGACAATGATATGCCTGTTAAAATTCCCGAACGCCATTATAGGTTCAAGAGTTGATCATTTGAACCATTTTACTACGAGCAAACATTTATCAAATGAAGTATAAAATTCTGATTAGTTTAACTTTGATATTACGACATTTAAAAAAAATACATGCATAAGAAGTATCCTCCAATAACACTAAGGGCCAACTTTGTTGGATAGTATCGAGTGGAGCAAATAAAAACTAAGTCAGTCTAACATAGTTGTTAATGATAGGGTAATGCACTAGCCGAAAAAAAGTGTGAGGAACGTGCTCCATCTGCCCTGTGTGTTAGGCGCTTATGCACAGTGGGGGTGGGGGTGGGGAGGGATTTCAATCTCCCGTCCTCTCCCCATGGCACAGCGGTAAGCCAAAAGGCTTATAACGCAAAAAACTGGGTTTCGATACCAGTGGTGAGCACAGCACAGATAGTCCATCGTGTAGCTTTGCGCTTAACAACAAACAAACAATTCCCCGCGATGTGTAGGGCGTAGATAACCCATTTTGTTGTTTTACGCTAAAAACAAAGCATAAGAACTACACACTTTGTAAAGTTTTTCAAGTAATTTCAAAGACTGAAAGTTCCCAATAAACTCCATGTCGATTAATGACATTTTATACTATCCGTAGTATCCTTTCTAAGTTTAGACCTAAGTAACAGATAGAAATATAGTATCCTTTCTAAGTTTAGACCCAAGTAACAGATAGAAATATAGTATCCTTTCTAAGTTTAGACCTAAGTAACAGATAGAAATATAGTATCCTTTCCAAGTTATTTCTGGTAACGCTTTTCATATATTTGTTAATAACCCATAATTCGGTGTTTCACCATAAACTAAGCCTTGTTTTTTACGACTAACTAATTAGATAGATCTAATTATGTAAAACATCTATATGTACATGAACTTTTCAAGATATACTGCTTTTCCCCACCAATCCGCTAATTGATAAGCAAATTTATAAAATAAGCCAAACGTCAAATACATTTCCAACAGTTCTTGTTGCCCCCCGGTGGCACAGCGGTATGTCTGCAGACTTACAACGCTAGAATCCGGGTTTCGATACCCGTGGTGGGCAGAGCACAGATAGCCCTTTGTGTAGCTTTGTGCTTAATTACAAACAATTACAGTTCTTGTTGTAGTTTAGTAGAATTCATAGTTTACATTTATAACACTAGGCCATTTCGAAAAAAGATCTCAAAGTATATATTAACTACCAGAAAATGTAGAAGCTCATGAACCAAAAGGAACATTTATATTGTGTTGTTCGGTGAAATTATATGCTCCCTGAAAAACATGAAGTCTCTACATTTTACTCTATTATTTGCAGTATTCATTGTCTGGAAGTGTACCTTTCCCACTTTATATCTCTAAAAGAGTGTGGACAAAACTTTAGTTGGGGTCTAAAACCGGACTTAGTCGGACGTGCCGCAACACAGTACTGTACCCATTTCTCTCAGTATGTTACCTGTTGGTCAAATTAACATAAAAAATAAAGGTGGGTGTGAACAGAGCCGTTCAAGTAACCCTATGCGTTCGACTCCCGCCCCTTGTAGCTACTCAGAGTTTCTCAACTTTTTCAGTTGTGACGTTCATTCCAGTAAAACTGTCATCGTGATTGACTGACATTGATTGAACAACCATATATCACATAAAATATCCCTCTGTATGCACATCAAGCGTGCTGTTTTCGACCATCTCTACAAATTTCCCAACATGAAAATTAACCCATAATGGAAAATTTGTGTGCTTATTTATGGCAAAGCTGCACAATGGGTTATTTAAAATGTGTCCATCACAGGGCTCGAGCCTATATTCTGAGCATGATAAATCATAAGTTTACCACTGAGCTACCGGGTAGCTAAAATGAAAAGAAAATACTGGTGTTCAAACATTCACGTTACTTTTACTCTTTCTTTTATTACAGTTAACAAGTTCTTCGGTCAGAGCTAAGTGTGAAACATCCACAATAACAACTATAACAGTCACTAACCAACTTCATATGTGGAGTTAGGCTACGAGCTATTGCTATACGCTTGGTTTTCATCATGCCGATACTTTTAGGAAGAGTGGTTTTTGCTCACAGAGATGAACATGCATGAAGATCTGACGACTTAAACTGACAGGATTGTTCTCAGACAAAAGCCTGTATGCTCAGAAAGTACTGCATACATTACTGGACAGTAGGCTAAACAATAGCTTCGGTGAGGGCCATTCAGGAGCGGAGAGGACAAGTTTCGAAGCGGGAACAGCGTCGTTCCGATGCTGTTTAGTTCAAGCCTTGAATGGGTTTCCTTATGGACTCAGATGGTGACACAACAGCCCACTGTTGGACACATAATAAGAGTCACTGTAGAGGTGCGGCCTCTATTCTTGCAAAACTATAATGCTTTATATTTCGCGTCGCTTCCCAGCATTCGCAGTTTAAATCAATCATAGTACACATTGGCGAGCACTCCGTGAAACGAAAACCTCTGTTCGTAATTGTGAACTGGGCCTAACAGTCACAAAGCATCCATTGAGGCGCATGATCCGCCTGGTTTAGTCCACTACTGATCCCTCTTCAAGCAGTCTTTCCCATCGTGGACTAGACCTTAGTTCGGGATTTAGCCACTCGGGCTCACAGGTGTGCATTCTGATCGGGGGAGTGCCTATTCAGAGAAGCTTCTTCTATGAAACGGAGGTAGGGGGTCTATCCGTGAAGAGGGGAGACGGGTTGGGGGTCGGAATGAGAAAAGCCCTCACATCTGTGTGAAGCCACGCAGTCTCGCATTCTTCTAGAACGCCTAAAAGACTTCAGCTAATACTGTGAGTGAGGTTTTTGAAATCTACTCCAAGTTTACTATGGCGAGACTATGGTCGTTGTATTTTGTTCCATTCTTGCATTACAAAGCCAAGCTTTGAGCCGTTTTCTACTGGACAAAACCGATGTAAAATAATAAAGGCCCATAAACCTCGAAGCCTGGTTTCGTTATTCTCACAATATAATCAACACATTCTCCGATATTGTACAGCATGGGCCACGGAATCACATGTTCTTTAAAATTATGAAAAGTAGAAAAATAGAGGGCTAGGTAACAAGACGCAATGACGTAGGAAAGAAAGCAACAGTCGAGGTTATTTTATGAACCATGCCTTAGTGTGAAAAACTCCGTTTCAGGTTGTTGATACAACAAAGATTACAATCCCATTAGACCTTTTGAGGTGAATTTCCAAACACTGGCTTTAACAACAGAGGTAAAAACTCGTGTATTCTTAGCCTCAGACCTCGTAAAATATTCAACCTTTTCACTTTGCTAACTTCTAAAGGCTCTGCTTCAACATAAAACCAGTCATGCGGGTAAAGCAACACCTGTGAATATAATTGTCAGAAAAGTATAGTGTATTGTGGGTTGATGGATCATTTTCAATTCCTATGTTCCAAATTTAAAATCTTCTTCTGAAGGATATCGCATTATGAACCTATGGGTCTGATGTCAATTGCCATTTTGGGTGACTTGAAATATAACAGAGATCGGAGTTTGGTCATTTACTAATAAATGTTCATAAAATTAGAAGAAATTGAACTTTATTTCTACCAAACTTGTTCAGTTGCAGAATTAATCTTGGTGAATTAATTTATTCAAGACAGTATATAGTATGCATCTTTATAACAGACGGTTTTTTTTCCAATTTTACTAGGCACATATTAATGTTTTAGGTAACCTATCAATATATCAACAAATTGACAAGAAGATTGAAGGAAACGCCGAAATATTACAGAACCATCAAGTAACTATTCCGCTTAGTTTATTCGCTTTAAAGTTTAGTAAACTCATGTTAAAAACTTCAAATTACAGCCTCACACACAACAATAAGACTCAGCTACTATAAACTAACTAACGCAATTCTCAAAGTTTTGGAAATAAAAGTCTTTACTTAGGACTATAGTCACTCAGTTATGTGGTTTACTCCGTCCCTCTCTTTCTAATACCCTCTTTGCCCCCCAGTGGCACAGCGGTATGTCTGTGGACTTACAACGCTAGAAACCGTGTTTCGATACCCGTGGTGGGCAGAGCACAGATAGCCCATTGTGTAGCTTTGTGCTTAATTACAAACAAACAAACAAAACTAATGCCCTCAGTGGTTCAGTGGTGAGTCTGAAGGCTTAGAACGCTAAAAAACAGGTTTCGATACCCGTGGTGAGCACAGATAGGACATTTTGTAGCTTCATGCTTAACTACAAACAAACCTTTATATACATATAAAAACATAGAGACTTATTTTAACTTTTTTATGTAACAGAATGGTTCAATTTGTGCTGGGTACAGAGTAAGAGAAAACTTTTATTTTGGCAAATTAACATATATATTTGACAAATTAACACAATTTCACATCTGATATATAGGAAATCTGATATATTATTTCCTCTTGCGGTTCGTATCCCTTAGTTACAACTATGATAAGATAAGATTTATAAAACAAAGAAAAAAGCGATGTAATTTATCTTTTATGGTTTTAACTTTGTCGAAAGGTTTTTGGGATTTACATAAATTTCAAATCTTTTCAAGGATAGAAGTGTTCTACCTTTCTGTTTAGAATTATCATTATTAGTGTAGCTGATATAGATCCTAGAAGGAATAAATTATTTTACATTTCTTGTTTTGAGGATCGTTCAATTTATTCGAATGCAGTTGAGTTACATTTAGAATACTGCCTTGCAGACATTTAAAAAAAATTACAGTTGCTAGATATATTTTCTCTATTGAGATAATAATTATCTACTCCTTCAATCACTAAAGGCTCTACAATCGAAGCTTTAATCAAGTTTTCTTTAAATTATGCGAACGCAAACGAGGTTTGGTTTGAATTTCGTGCAAAGCTATACGAGTGTTATCTACTCTAACTGTCCCTACCTTAGCAGTGAAATACCACCAACTCTTAGGCTACGCTTTCACCAACGAATAGTGAAATTCGCCGTCACATTATTACACGCTCACTGCTGAAAGGTCGAGCATGTTTGGTAGGACTGGGATTCAAACCCGCGACCCACAGATTGCGAGTCGAGCGCCGTAACCACTTGGCCATGCGCAAATCAGGAAACGTCCCCCTACAAGAAGATCATAACTTAGTCATTACAAGTAAACTTTATTAAGTACAAAACTGACATAAAAAAACACCTTGTTATTCCTTCAATTTTCCATTGGGAACTTAATTGACTTTTCTGAAGTAATAATCAGACAATTAAACGTGTATTTCATCGCTAGAGTTTATAAATGCTTAATAAACACCAACCGTTCTGAACTTTTTAACCACTTTAGGTGTTAAAATAAATGAAATTCTGTAGTCAAATAAGCACGGTAAATTTAACTAGTCGTTGTTTGGAAATTTAAGTATTTGTGTCACCTTGATATTATACTGAGATACAAAGACGACTTTTAATTTATAGGAAAATTCGCATTGATCTATCAAAACTGAATCCGAATTCATTTTGAAAACTCTGTTTCGTTTTAAGTTAAACAGCGTTAGGCTAAATTTGATAGGATGTAAATACAACGCTATATCAAAAACGTACAATGAAAATACCGAAAGTTTGAATAAAAAACTTAAAGTATTATTGAAATTATACCATCCTATTTCAAACTTTGTGAAACATGATGGTGAGTAAAATAATTCTATTATAAAGCTTGATTTGCATTTTTAGCATAGAATTTGTATTTAGGACTAATCTAAGTAGCCTATGGAACAAGGCATTTTAATCTTTATACGTAAGAAAATTGCATTTAATTAACAAAACTGACAGCCAGGTTGATGTTTAGTTTCTCTTTAGTTACATAGTTTACTCTAATTGGAAGTTATTATATCTAAAATAATCGATAAATTGCTCTTTGTGAAGAATAAGATATCGTTTTGGTTAACCACGTTTCTATAATTGGTAAATTTAATTGTTTGATTAGAACACATCTTCAAGACGGATCAGATCTATCAAAACAGTTATGAAAATAGTATTTATTTTCTCAAAGAAATGCCTCACAGAGAGCAAAATCTAGCAAAAAAGAAGGTTAAGGTCATATTCTTTGGTCTCTACATGTTGAGCGAAACAAACTTGTGGAGAAGGAGTTATCATACTTCAACTGAAGCACTCAACTTAGAGTCAGTCATCCAAACTATACTTGTCATAAATAAATAACTACCATTAAAAACAACAATCTTTTTTATGTTACACAATAAAATATATTTTATTCGAGACTCCTCTACAGTCTCAAACACACTCTATATATTTCAACGCTCCTCAACGCGTCATCTTCAGGAGTGTAGATTACACAAACATTACACTTTTTATTCCTTCTATTGGATGATATCTTAATCTACATGAACCTATAGTGGTTGCACTTGGTCTTTAACTATAATTAATTTTGTGAACTTTAGGAACTGTTTGATTTTGAATTTCGCGCAAAGCTATACAAGAGCTATCTGCGCTAGCCGTCCCTAATTTAGCAGTGAAAGAATAGAGGGAAGGTAGCTAGTCATCCCCACCCCCCGCCAACTCTTGGGCTACTCTTTTTACCAACGAATAGTGGGATTGATCGTTACGTTATAACGCCCCCACGGCTGAA
>NW_013666610.1:236410-255787 GCF_000517525.1 Limulus polyphemus | reverse complement strand
AATTCGAACCCGCGACCCGCAGATTCCGGATCAAGCGTCCTACCCACCTGGCCATGTCGGACCCTCTTGGAGCTACGTAACTTGAGGATATTAACTTTCCTTTCTTATGGTGTTAAACATATACTGCTTTTAATTTTACCAACTCATAAAACTTATTGGTAAGATTATTCTTAATTATTTCGTACGAGTCTTCTTGTAGTAATTACTGCATTTTGTTATTATAATCGGATTTATTTATAACAACAATTTGTCCACTTTTATCTGCTTTGCAAATCACAGTTTTTTGTGTTTTTTATTTTATTTTAATTCTTTTATTTCTACTTTTTGTTGCTATCTAGAATCCAAACTTCTTAACTAAAGTACAACACTCTGACTTAATGATATTTTCTTTATTCGTATCTTTCATTTTGCATGTATTTGTTTCAGTTTCTTTTATAATATATATATTTTTTTGGTGATTTATAGGACCACATGCCTTTAATAGTTGTGTTTGCTTAGCATTTAATGAAATATTTGATTTATAACAATTTTAGAATTTTCTAAATATTTCTTAAATTAATCAGGTAAAAAATCGAATTTAAATTGATTACTTCCTTTTCTTGTTACTTAAATTTTTTATCCATTTTCCTTTTGTACTTATCAATCTCTTTCGCAGTTCCTATCCATGATACTCTTTCACACTCTGTTCGTTCCACTTTGAATTCTATTGTGTTCAGCATGTGTAGATGATGTGTCATTTTCTTGGTTAGCAATAACGCTTCTCTTCTGGCCCGGTGTTTAAGGTTCCCGACTCGCTATCGGCAGATAGGAGGTTCGAATCCCATCCCTCAAGATGCTTGTCCTTTTAACTGTGGGGGTGTTACAATACAACAGTCAATCGCACTTTTTGTTGGGAAAGAGTAGCCCAATAGTTGGCGGTGAATGATGTTGACTAGATTTCTTCCCTCTAGTCTATAACTATAACTATAATTAGTGACGGGCAGTTGAGATAGCCTTTGTTAGTAGCTTTGCATGAAATTCAACAAAAATTTGCTGAATATTTCCCAATTCATTGTCCTCCTTCTTTTAAAAAACGTTCTACTTTTTCACTTTCGATGTCACAGTTCACTTCAGCGTGGTTTTACTTCACAGTTCAGTCGTCACGTCCGGTCACGCTCTTTCTAATGACCGTGCATCTTGTCAATAACTGGAGCATAGTTTCTATTGAAAGAGGCTCCATCGTAAGGCTGTTCTGTTTAAAGCACACCCTTCCTCCCTACTGGCTTTCCATAATCCACCTAGTGTACGAGGACGACGATTTCCCAGTACCTGTCACAATAGAGTGATCGCACAGAAATCTAAACACGCTACGTCCGGCGGCTTGGCCGATATGTCTTTGTATGAAATTGCATAACTACCTGTTTCATTCTCCAGGTTTTGAGGTATGCGACGGTTGAACGAATGTGTCGTGGAAGCACTTTGTGTAATTCTGACTTATGTTTTTTTCCAGACGAAGATCCTTCTTGATTATATTGCATATTGTTGCCCGGGACATGTGCACGACTTTCACCACTGACCTTCGCCGCACTTTGCTTACCACTGCTGAAGTACGACTTGATGCTGGTCTCTTTCTAGATGGTTCATGTACCCCAAAATGATATATAGTCCTTTGTTTTCCAATGCCATTAAGTACAATGGATCTCTCCGTATTGCAAGTTCTAAATCCCTCATCTAAACACGCCACGATGTGAATGTATGAATATTTTGCACCGGAAAGGGCTATTAAATATCCGAAAGTGTTCATTTTTTGATGGCATCACAATACTCACAAAACATCAAACAATGTCAGAAAGTAGTTTTAATACATGCTTTTCCATCGTAATGTTATTTCGGCTGTAGCTGTTACGTAACTTACAGATTTGCAGGTTCAAACCCGTTTTAATGTAACATACTCATCTCCCTGTATATTCAGATACAATAGGCCTGACATAGCCTGATTGTTAGGGCGCTTGACTTTCAATCCATGGGCCCGGCAGGACAAGGTGTTTAGGGCGCTTGACTCGCAATCTGAGGGTCGCGGGTTCGAATCCCCGTCCCACCAAACATGCTCGCCCTTTCAGCCGTCGGGGCATTATAACGTGACAGTCAATCCCACTATCCGTTGGTAAAATAGCCCAAGAGTTGACAGTGGGTGATGTTGACTAGCTGCTTTCCCTCTAGTCTATAATTTCTAAATTAGTAACGGCTAGCGTAGATAGTCATCGAGTAGCTTTGCACGAAACTTAACAAACAAAACAAAAAGAACCATTCCATTTTGACATACACAAGGATTGCTTTGCTTATACTCTACTTACAAAAAGCTCTTCCTGCGTTTTAATTATTGTGCAATTATAACTAAAATTATACTACTTACACCTCTTTACCCCCCCCCAGTGGCACAGCGGCATGTCTGCGGACTTACAACGCTAAAATCCGGGTTTCGATACCCGTTGTGGGCAGAGCACATATAGCCCATTGTGTAGCTTTGTGCTTAATTACAAACAACAAGAATAGATCTCTGTTCATAAATATTCGGTTACTAACTTTCTTTGTTCACGTATGGTTATGAATCAATCTTCATTGTATTAATTTTAAATTTATTCTCATTCCGATTTCGAACCTTATACCTCATCTCACACTTTAGACAAAAATAATCCAAGAGCAGTGTGAATTAGAATCCCTCGAGTCCTGAACACCCTTGGTATTATACCTAAAGACCTACCACGACTGAAAAAGGGAACAAAAGACAAACAAAAAAAAAAACATATGCAAGACTCTAACCTATTTTCTATATATATTTTCCAAATCACATTAATCTTCGTAAAACATAAGGAATCTGCTTATTTCGAAACGTATTAACGGTGCTCACTCATGAAGCATAATGTGTTTTAACTTGAAACGTTATATATTTACTCAGCGGTAAAATTTAAAAATATATTATTATTTTTTAAACAAAGCAATGTTCTATTTCTGAAACGTAATACGTTCGCATATTCTTGAAACATAATAAATTATTATTTCTTGAGCATATTAAAATGTTTTGTTGAAGTAACGCGAATGAAAAGCAAATGCAGTTTCAGGGTAACAGCGTTCGAAAATACAAAGAAATGATTAAAATCAGTGTAAAAATAATTATGCAGTCAACGTTTCACCATAACAAACTTTATCGGAGTTTTTAAGATCGAATGACGCATCGTTCACCACATAATTATGTTGTTTTTTTAATTTGGATAAATTTTTAATAGTTTATTCATATGATCTTCCTTGAAATTTAGAAAATTAAAACAATTTTCTTTTACGACAATACGAAATAATCATTTTTTGATAATCGATAAACTTGTTCATTCCTACAGCGCGAGATAAATTTGTTTCTTCTTTTTTTTAGGGAATATAACATCGCCGTTTCATATACTAATTCGTAAGACATAACAGTTTGTTCCATTTGGAATACGGTAACTGCGAGAAAATAAACATAAATATCAAAGTACAGTTGTTTTCTAAATTATGGACATTTCTTTCTTAAGCCTTGTAATTTAAAGTGATTGATCATAAGTAATGCTTATTGTATTCAGACATGTAACTAACTGTAGAACAATCCAACCTTTACGTGCACGGCAGAAATATTTCCATACACATACCTATACTGTTCACTATGTACTGAACAGTTCTCGGTACTTCAGAAATTCTATCAATTACACAATTTTTACTTTTATGTACATTTCTGTTCAAAATCAAGAGGAAAGGAAGTAAGTTTAGCATTGTTTCGATCAATAACACGAAGGTATTAAAAGTCCGCTTTTGAATGTATGGGTGACAAAGTGAACTCAAATCCTTCAACACAAACACCACAAATCTATACTGCTGGCATCAAACATGGCAATAATCCATAACAAACAATGAATACTCTGGCTTATACCGTTTTTTTGTTTATCTATTTTTTCAGCGTGATCGTGTATCCTGTGTTCAAAAGATGAATGGTACGGAAGAAGGTCTCACCACTCATCGGTTACGTAGTTTGTTTGGCTTCAGAATGAAACTTTGTAGCGCATCACAACGCACTCTCATTGACACGTGAGAATCAAACGTTATGGCCATTGTCAATATGTTTCAAACTTGCTGCATGGAACGAATAATGCATCTGTGTGTGACAAATATCAAATAATTTTACTAATTTGCGACCTACATCAGCTTCGTGCGACTACGTTTATGGTAAATGTAGACATAATGTAAAAATACTTAATATGTATTAGATTAACACCTGAACAATTATAACAACAGCCACAAAGTTGATTCAACGTTTCTAACAGTATGTTTTTTTCTCTTTTCCTATTTATTTTTGTTGAAACGCAATTGGCTATCTGAGCTATACTCACAGAAGGAATCGAACCCTGAATTTTAGCGTTATATGCCCTCGTGCTTACCGCTGAGCCATCGGAAAGGGGGGGCTCTTTTCCCCATAAAAAGATATATATTTCCAATTAATTATTTGGAAGAATAAAGTTATAATTAGCTTCTTGAAAAATATCAACAGTCATTATATTGCCTTATAGTAATACGGATTGTCTATATGTCTGTCTATTGTCTAGCTGTTTTAAGAATGCTTAAGCAAAACTAAATACAGGATAAAACTGTGAATTTTATTTTTGACATTGTGTGTTACATACGAATCTTCTCTGAAACTAGGTCTAATTTATTATATTGTTCATATTGTGCAGTGAGTTTTGGTTGTAGATCTTAGTAACCATAATTTCTCGAACAAAGTATTAAGAATTGTTAATTAATAACATTCTAAATCGTATCACTAACTTCAATTATATTTTATAACCTGATTGTTTACTACGGAAATTCTTCTCACTTTTTTATCGTATACAATCTTGTAATAAAAGTGTATGTACCAATACTGAAAGTTCATTTAGAATTTCAACCATATTCTTCTGCAGGTGTTGTCCAAAACCTATGAAACAGACAATAAGACACAGCGTTAAAAGAAGGTTTCAATACAGGGAGAGAGAGAGTCAACAAAGCATTGAAATATTTTAATAGTATGATAAACAGTTTTCAATATTTGGACATATGAACAAAAACAACCACAGTTTTTCTGAACATGAACCCGAAATTAACAAAATAAAACTCAGAGAATTCTCGTTATTTCCCCAGATATTCCCAATCTTATGCAAGTATTTCGCATAACATATTCCACATTTTCATATTTATTCACTTTTTGTTTGTTTTTTTCTGTTCAGTCATAAATAAATAATCTATCAATTCGCGCGGACTGATATGCACTTGTATAAGTAACCACTATCAATTCTAAAATTTAAATACATTGTTAGATTGTTGAATGTTGGTTTAAATACTAAAACCTTCTTTACCGTTAAAACATGTGTACTTGAGAATGTCTATTTGTAGTTAAGCACAAAGCTACACAATGGACTATCTGGGTTCTGCTGACCATGAGTACCGAAATCCGATTTCTAGCGTTGTAAACTTGAGAATGATCCCACCAGTGATCGAAACGCCGTACATGTTCTAAAAATATTCTTCTTTATTGTAAAAGCTGTAAAACATGTAATAAAACAATATTTGGAGAGAGAGTCAAGAAGAGCATTGAAATATTTTTATGGTATGATAACTTTTAGAAATTTCTGGCAAGCTGTAGAATATAAACACGAATATTATTTTATTAAATATAACCGTAAAAAATTGACGCTGAACTTTTCATGAGATCAAGTTTAAGCAATTTATTCGAGAATGCTATTGGAAATTGTTTCAAGAATACATGAATTTTCCTAAATTTGTTAATTAAGCATATTTGTAATACCCGAATGATGATTCATCAAATTATTAATTTCGGATAGAGACACGTTGCTACCACGAGAACTATAACGGGCAATAATAAGAAAACTCGGTTTTCTCAGAGTAAATTCGGTCAAACTAAAAAAAAGAAATAGTACCAGTAAACAAATATGGAAGTTAGTTTACCCTACCTTACATTTTAAAAACACTTCTTCCCCCTCCCATTTTATGGCTGAACAATGAAATCTGAGTGGGAAGTGTTTGATAGGTTTCATCAACAAATATGATTGGCTACTCGCCGAGTTCCAATCTGTTCGTCCAATCAGAACAGAATGAACACCTGGAGACTGGATTCAAAAGCTCAGTAGTTGCATGTTCTGATCCACTTTAGACGAGGCGAGCTGTTAACGTGGCGATCATGGTTGACGGAATGAATAGTACAATCAGCCCCGAGGGTCCCAGTCCTGGGAGCGGCAAACAAGAACATATCAAACGCCCCATGAATGCATTCATGGTGTGGTCTCGTGCTCAGCGTCGAAAGATTGCTCTCGAAAACCCTAAGATGCATAACTCCGAGATCAGCAAAAGATTAGGAGCTGAGTGGAAACAGTTATCCGAGGACGCAAAACGACCTTTTATTGATGAGGCCAAGCGGCTAAGGGAGCAACATATGCGGGAACACCCCGAATACAAGTACCGACCTAGAAGGAAACCCAAACCACAGATGAAGAAACCAGAAACTTATCCCTTTCCTTTGCCCTACATCCCTGGACACATGGATCCTCGAGCTTATATGACTTCTGCAGCCATGCAGCAAGCAGCTGCTGGATATTCAGAAAAGCAACAAATGGCAGCAGCCGCCATGCAATCTTCTTTCTCTCCATACTCCATGGGTTCTCCGTACTGCACACCTTTGACACCTTCGGAATCTACATCCAGTTTTGCTAAACTTAATGCTACTCCTGCATCCCCATCCGTTACCTACAAAAACGATATTACTGCTCATTCTTCTGGCACAACGGCTGGTTCTCTCTACGGTGCAGCAGGATTCTATCCGCCAGGATTAACTTCCATCAACTCTCCGATGTCCGGCATGTCCACCAGCCAAGTTCCGGTCAGTATGGCACATCTCAGCCCAGCGTCTTACGCAGCCTCAGCCTACATGTCAGCGTACGGCTACGGACCTGCTGGGTATGGACCATCTAGTGATCCACAACGTCGAAATCTTCCCATGTTGTTTTAGACTTGTTAGTTGTGTTTGTTATATAAATATATATATATGTTAATATAGTAAGTTACAGTGGCCCCTAGACTGAGAAATCAGTACATTAGACTGGTGCAACAGTGGCCCCTAGACTGAGAAGTCAGTACATGAGACTAGTGCAACGGTGTAGTTCGAAGACTGAATGATAAAGTGAGCCTTCTCTTGATGTGTTTATATAAACCTCGCCAAATCATCTTAAACTTCCATTCGTTGTAAACGTGCCTTTGTAAAAAAAACTTTTCTAAAAGTGGCACATATAACTGTAAATTTTCTATACCAATATTTATTTTGGGGAAAATGTTTATAATTATTTAACATGTAGCATTTGGTTAATGAGACCTACTTACAAACTAAGAGAGTGCCTTTAAATAATAAAAATAAACAAACTACAAGCTGTGAAAAACTTTAAAAGTAGTGGCTGAAGAATAATATTTGTTAAAGTATAAAGCGAAAGTGTTTAGATTTTAACCGATCTCTGTCAATGTGAGTGAATTATCAGCCTCGAAGCTACAAGTGTCTTAAGGTATAATATAAATTTCTAATATGTTAAGATTCCTAATGTTCTTTAAGTTTCTAAATCATTCTTTAAGTTGCTTGTAGTCAAGAAAACCAAAGATCTATATAAAATAAGTTAAGGTATTCAATTGAATATCTAATGTCAAAACCAAACCTATATATATATAGTTTCACACATAACATGTACGCCATGTTTGTATATGTATATATATATATATATACACACACACACATATACTCTATATGTCTCATCTAAGGTTTGTGTTTGAATAAAATGAATTATATTTCCAAAGGCTTGCTATCTCTTTTTTTCAGTTGGTGTTATTATTGCGATTTCAGGGCAACTTATTAACATATAAACAATAAAACTGACAAAGTTAGCCTAACCGCCTCATTACTGTATCTTTTACATGCAGTTTCTTATCATTCAAGTTGAGCATTCTTTGTAAATTATAAAATTGAAAGAATCTGATGCCAGTAATAATTGGGTTGCGTTCAGCATGGCCAGGTGGTTAGGGCGCTTGACTCGCAATCTGAGGGTCGCGGGTTCGAATCTCCGTCTCATCAAACATGCTCGCCCTTTCAGCCGTGGGGTATTATAACGTTACGATCAATCCCACTATTCGTTGCTAAAAGAGTTGGCGGTGGGTGGTGATGACTAGCTGCCTTCTCTCTAGTCTTACACTGCTAAATTAGGAACGGCTAGCGCAGATAGCCCTCGTGTAGCTTTGCGCGAAATTCAAAACAAACCAAACCAAGGCTTCAGCAGGAAAGAATAAGACATAAAGACTGGTGTCCTATCTCTTGTAAATAACTTAAAGTTTCTATACCCTGGCATGGATCACTAGGTGCTCATAACATCACTTAGTTGACGGTAAACGTTTCTAAACAATTTGGATAATTAACATAGTAAAAGAAAAAATGACAGACAAAAACCCTTTGAAAAGCAGCATGTCATAATCTTACAGTGTGCCCAGACTATTTGTTGTCATATAGCTTCTAAATCATTTACATCGAAACTAATATCCAGGAAGAGACACTTAAAAACGTTACACTATAGAATCATATTCAGAGAGAGATATTTAAAAACTTTACATAATAGAATAATATTCAGAGAGAGACAATTAAAAACGTTACATCGTACAATAATACTCAGATAGAGACAAATAAAAACGTTACATCGTACAATAATACTCAGAGAGAGATAATTAAAAACTTTACATAATAGAATAATATTCAGAGAGAGACAATTAAAAACGTTACACCATAGAATAATATTCAGAGAGAGACAATTAAAAACGTTACATCGTACAATAATACTCAGATAGAGACAAATAAAAACTTTACATAATAGAATAATACCCAGATATAAACACATCTTTACACCGTAGACTAGTATTCAGGAAGAGACAATCTGTTGACATGTAACATCTAAAAACTTCACACCGTAAACTAGCACCCAGCTAGAGACCTAGAAATTTTACGGTTTCTGGTACCCGAAAATGCATAATCTGTTGACATGTATCGCATTTGTTCGTTTGTTTGTTTTGAATTTCGCGCATGTACGCTGTTTTACACAGCATATGATGTATCGTACACAGATAGGCAAAGTTCAGTGAAAAATAGTATGTAAAAACTTTACATTAAAGCATACACTCAGATCGATCATAAGTGTTTCACATATTATATGTAAACGTATGCAGAAAGACAAGTACATATCATATATATATATATATATTGTTTGAAGCCGTGTTATGTCTTAACGAAAACTAACATATTGCTAAATCTTTATTTCCCAAGTTTGTGTAGGAGCTATACTACTAAGTTTCTGTTGCGCTATAACAAGAAATTTTAGTTTGTACGTTTCTGTTATATATATCAAGGAATAACTACGGAGCTGAATCGTAGTTGTGATCTAGAGCCATGGACATTCACAGACATTTTCTCAGAGGGGGGAGGGGGCAAAGTAGTATGAAATTGTGAAGTGAATAAAAAAACTTGTAAATTCATATGCGTGTGCTGAATGAATAAAGAAAGAATTATGTTTTTTATTTTCCAGGGGCATGTTCCCCCGCACTGGATAATGCTTGAAGACAGCCTGAATGGGATACTGGATCCCTGTTGACAGATGACTGGTTGAGTTTTGGAGGATAACAACTTCAACATTATTTAGAATGGGGATAGAAGAAAACATTTGGTAGACCACGTCAGTTCAAATGTCAATACAAGCAAGAAGGTATTAAAATTAATTACAGTATTTCTGTTTTTAGATGTATAAAAAAACACAACATAAGATCTAGAGTAATGACTCCTTCCTAAATTTTTAAGTTTCTGTTAAGTTGTATTAAAAATAAGCTGTAGTTTACAAAGTCTTTTGTATTATGAATCAGATTTCTTGAATGACTTGAAGAAACCTACGAAATGAAGTAAAAAAATTAATATAACGTAACTACTAAGACGTGATTGTAAAGACTAATGATTTTTATTTTAGCTTAATATCGTACACTAAGTGTGTTCAAACTGATATTAAACTGTTTTTCATTTTCTTAATGAAGCATTCTGTTGGTGAAGTATATATATACAGAAGCTGAGTTATTATTCATGATTTTTCAAATATGCGTTAATTTATATACATTATCGAAATTTTAGTTCTTTTTAAATACCTTATTCATAAAGTACTTGTTTTGAATATTCGATGACGAGGAACCCACTTTGAGACTAATAATAGCTGGAGACGGCTTAAATGGGTAATGAAGAAAAAGAAAATAAAGAAGTTTTTCTTCATTACCCATTTAAGCCGTCTCCAGCCATTATTGTTTTGAATATATTTCTGTTTTCTTCTGACCAGTAGTCGCTAAGATGACAATGGACAGGTGGTCGTTAAGCGGGGTATCTAACGTCTTTTACATTTTGCATTAAATACGTACAAGGCAAGAACTATAAGTATTACATAGTCGTCAGAAAAAGGGTTTATTGCTGTCCAGTTTCCTGCTGTTCCCTTTAGTATTTTGATCTCTGACTGAGGTCACGACCTTGTGCAAATTGTTGGAAAGACTCTTGCAGGGCGAGACGTGATAGTTCTTGACACTGACTGACCAGCAGGTGTCTGACACTTGGGCAGCTTTATTACACCTGGGGGTATTACATGAGTGACACATTTTCTTCTAAGTACATGTTAAATCGAAAAGAAAGAATTTAAACTACCCAGGAGAGTTAAGTTTCAACAGCTTGCTTGAATAACAGCACATATAGTCTTTATTTAAACATATTTCTAAGTCAATGTCAAAATATTTCATAAACTGAAAACAATCTCTAAATGAAGAATACTTTTTAACTTCAGTATCATTTAACCAAACATCTAAAACCCAGGGAACTTCGTTTGATTATTATTCTCAACTCGGATTTTCTATTCTTAGAAAATCTCTTTTTTTATGTTATGAGAGCGATAAAATTGAGTTTAACTTTACTACACGTAAGCACATGTGTGTGAAACCGTAAGTAATATTTCCAGACAAATATATATATTAAGGTAATACCGCGCTTGTTTCTTTCCAGAGAGATCCTTAAAAACATTCTTCTTTAGTATTAAAACGGAGATAGGTACTGGTAGTTAGTGTCTCTGGAGTGTGAATCCAGTGGTTTAGCTCAAAAACGTGCTATGTACTTTGATCTTTTGACTCTCACTATCCAGTCAGACAAAACTAGTCTGAGAGTTATCGATATCTACTATTGACTGGCTGTCTTCCCTCTAGTCTATTAGTTCAAAATTAGGGAAGACTAAGATAAACAAAAGATTAATCAGTTCAATTGGAAGTTTGCTCTTGCGAAAGATATTTCTCGTTAACAAAAGAAAACACGATTATGCAGAGTAGTGAACAGACACTTTAGTTAAATGAAACTTAAAGCTAGAACAAATATTAACTGGACACAGGGGACTGATAGTAAATCAATAGTGATACCATGAGTTTCAGATAAAGTAACACGCATGTATATATATCTGAATTGTACGAAAAAGTTTATGATCTCATCAACTAACACATCAGCAGGTTTTGTTCTTAACTTTTGTTAATCATACTTTTATCATTTATTTTAGCTAAATTCAATCCATTCATTATTATATTATTATTCTTGTAGCAGGAGAAATACATCTTATAGTCAAACCGTGGGTGGGGGTTCAAAAGGTAAAAAAAAATAAAATTCCAGAAAATAAAAAGAAAGACAAGTATTACAAGTATACATACTTTATTATTCCCTTCGTGAAACTCTAAAATTACCCATAGTTATTCTATACCGTTAATGAAAATTAGAACGGTGTATTGCTTATTACAATTGTTTTTAACAGTAATGATATATTTATTTTATTAATAAACGTTACAGCTTATATATATATATATATTATAAAACTTTTATCCTGGTTCAATAGTTGGATCCCTCCCCTTTCCAAAATGTCCCCTCAGTGGCTCAGCGGTAAACTTTGGGTCTTATAACGCTAAATTCTGAGGTTCGTTCCCTGAGATTGATACAGCGTACATAGCACATTGTGCAGCTTTGCACTTGAAAACAAACCTTCCAAAATCCTCTATCTACCCCTGTAAAATGCTTCCTTGTCAGAAAATGTTAATTAAGACAAAAGCAAAATATTTAGTATCCATTAATTTGTTTACTTAAAAAAAAAACATTTTCAAACAATTTTCTAACAGTGTTGTTGCGATATTAATTAAACTTTCGTTTTTCAGCAATGGCGTGTGCTAAAGGTTTAACAGGTGGCCACATATATCTAAAATATTGTTAGGTGTTCGTTTGTTAATTTTTCGTAGAAATTTATTCCGAGAAACTTCAGCGATGCAAGTCTTTTCTTAAATAAGACTAGTTTATTCTTTCTCAATTCAACTTTGCAATACACTTAATTTCCACAGTCCTTTAACTTCAACATACGCTATAATTCACAACGAACGATTCACGCACTTTACTTACCGCGCTTGACTCAATTGTCCGTCTCTATCTCTGCCTGTCTGCAATTAAATTATTTATGCCGTCACTTCTCGCCGGTCTCATATATACAAAATAGAAAGCGTCTAGCAAACACTCGAGCCTTCAGGAACGTTCGAGATACTCATTACGTGTTACCAGCGTCACGTGACTTTCGCTGTCGTAAAAATATATTACGAAATCATTAGTTTAAAGTAGAAATAACTTTTATCCGTATTTCAATATCAAAATGTTTTTGTACCATTTTCAAAACAATATTTATAACAAATATCGCACCATCTGTCTGTCAGTCAAAGTCGGAGATTTTTCATATATTAAAACAAGTAATACTTGACAAATAAAACCACATTATACAAGTAAATATTTTTAACATGTTAATAAACAATCATTTTTGTACATGCATGGGTTAACTATGAATTGGATATTCACGAAAGCTACACAGGGGTCTCTGCGGTAGCACTCCATGTCTGAATACTATAGTCACTTATGAATAAGAATTTGTTTCGTTGTTGTTGTTAAGCGCAAAGGTATATAACGAGTATCGAAACTCGATTTTTAGCGTCGGTAACCTGCAGACTTACCGTTGAGCCAGCGGGGGGCGATGAATAAGAAACCCTTGTTTCGTGTAAAATATACGAAAATATTATTTTTTGAATAAATGATTAAAGAGTTATCAAACATCGTGACGACAATTACAACAAACTTTTTCACATTACGACATCGACTCACCATTTCGTTGTACAAGCTGGTGAAAGCATAAAAGACAGTTGCAGAAAAATAGGGGTGAATTGTTACATTATATTTTAACATTAAAAACAGTAATAAAACTGGGTGGAAGACAGAAATTATGATGACTCGTGCATATTTTATTTAATTCTTTCTTCCGAATAGCACGCCGGTAACTCAGCAGTAAATCTGAGGACTCATACCGCTACAAATAGGGTTTCGATACATGTGGTAGGCAGAGCACAGTTAGCACTAGGTATAGCAGTTATTGTGTGGTTGATATATTATTACACATTCTGTTATTGTGTGGTTGATATATAATTACACACTCTTCTTAGCTTTCACTCAGAAGTTCTTATTATTAATTTGAAATGAAAGTTATACCGCTTACTTATAATAAATATAATAATACTGTCTGTTGTATGTCCATGTAACCACTTCGCAAGGTGTGGATGGATTTTCTCCCAAATTGGTATTGGAGGTTCATTGGTTCTATGGGGAGATACATACAAATTTTAAGTTTTACGTTTTTTATGGGCGTTTTTTTACCACAAATTCGCCCCCTGTTGATGTATCTTCACCAAATTTGTCATAAAGATTTGTTGAGTCCATGCAAATTGCGGTTGCACATTTTGTGTTTTGTAGTTTTTATGGGCGTGTTTTACAATTACATATAAGGGAAGCAGCTCTTCATTTTCTAAGATAACGGGTACTTCAGCTAATTTAACAATAAACTCTAAAGAAAATAACACAAAAAATTATATATTTCAGGAAAATATAATATTTTACAAGACTTTTTTATTTCCTTTACCTCTCTCTTTCAACTGAATTTCCCTGTGGACCAACGAATTAGAACCACTGCATTAGATGAATAAATTTCTTGGAAGTTGAAAACAGCTATATTTATCCTTTCGCTATATGGCATGTAGCCATATCTTTTACTTTTTACCTTCTTCACTAATTTTGAGGTTTTTTTAATTTTTCTGTAATGGCGGCAACACCTAGTTCAAAAAGTCGTTAAAATTATCTTTTTCTGTTTGCTTCATTTCTTTGTTCTTTGTAGTAGATGACATCTCTTCTGCACCCTAGGATATTGCAGTAATATGTATAACATCCGGGTTAAAAAGATTGGTATTCTAATATCCTTTACTGGCCGATGATAGAATGCAACTACCGACTAATTTTGTGAGGGAACGGAGGTCACGAGGTGACGCTGTCAACTGGACAAAGAAAACGTGTTTAGTTGTTGAATTCCAGCACGCTTTCGTTAGCTAGTTCGACTGAAGTCTATCTTGAAATGGAAAGAAAATTGAAAGACTATACACAGCCTCGTATAAGCAATTGCACTTTTGTGTGTGCATGTACGTACACTGTGTTTACTTTGTGCCTGTCAAATAATACAGATTGTTTTTATTTTTAAACCAACTTTGTTCAATCTCATTATCTCACACCCACAGTAGTAAGCCTCAGTCAAGTTATCGACTACAGAACACACCTTGATTTCTGCTAGAATTTACTATTATTGCGGGCTTACCTTTCCGATACTTGTCTGGAAATCAGTTTAGCCCGAAATCCTACAGTAAAAAAAAAAAAAATGTGATGTTGTGCCATTAGGATTTATTATGGAGTTTCTGCGAATATAATGTGTGTACTAGCCCTTACTTGATCACAAGAATTTAAAGAGTTTGAAGGAATGCTTCTTACAGAAAAAAGATAGTTTATTTTGAGTGTAGAAGTACTCATGATCAAGAAGAAGAGTTTACGAGCAGAGAGCAATGGTTATCTGGGAGAGACGTTGAGTCTAGGAGAGGTCCTCTCCTAGACATAGGACTTTTGATGGTGCTGTAAAGGCCTATGACATTGTTCAGCCTACAACTGCTATCTCATGAGGATTTGCTTGCATCTTGAGCATCCAGACCATTTGAACAGATGGTTTTCCTTATGATTGATCTTAGTGAAAGGGAAGTGCTGATGAACGAAGTCTAGAAGAATGGCTTGGTAACTGGCAAGTTCGAAATTGAATGGGTGGGTCTCTATTAACCTCCCTGGTCGTTGCCAGTCAGAGCAACACAGCTTCACCTCTGGTAGAGAAGGTGAGACAATGAGCATCCATGGGTGAAAAATATGACACATGGGGCAAGGCGCTTCTCAGGAGAGAATGATTCTGTGTTACATTGACAGAAACTGGCAACACCTGGGATCTTGTAGGGCTATATGATGAGCCACCATGAATAGCTTGTCACCTTGTAGTCCTGGACCAGGGACTCACCACTCGTTTGGGGTGTTGGATTTCTTGCGAGTGGCTTCTATCCAGAACCAAGGACATCAGTGGCATCTTCTCTTGGATCTGTTAAGATTATGATGAAGAGAAAGGCTCTGGCCTGGACCTGTGAGTGAGGCCAAGCTATCATGCCCCTGATATTCAAAGAAACTACAAGAAAGGACCTGGGTTAATTCTTTAAACATTTCACACATGGACGGATTCAGGAGCAGGTTGTGTGATACCTGATCCTGAGTTTAGACAGTCCAGCCCTCGACACTGTTGATCACCTGAATGGAGAACATCAAGATGATTGGGAAACCATCATAGACAAGTGTACTGAATAATTTTTACAAACTACCAAAATATGATTCTTAATGTGAAATGCAGCTATTGTTCCCCCAAAATGTCGACTTCAGACATTACACAATGCAAGGACTGCCGACCATTAAAGTACTACTTACACAAGTTCTAACGTGTGGTAGTGGTTTTTATGGCTACATTCATGTAATAACATTAAGCAATGGTAAAAATAATGTATGGTGTGTGCTGCCCAGAGGAAACTGGACAAAACTGGATAAACTCTAGCAGTAAGATTTTGGTTTTTCATTACCTAGAACAGCCCTAGACATAGCAATCCTCTCCCAGAGTTTGTTCATTATCAGTTACTTCACCAAGTGTGCCAAAGCTTATCCATTGGTTGATGTGATAGTAGAGTTTGTCACTAATGCCTTAACTAAACAATGGATATCACGATTTAGAGTAATTGGAGAAATTTACAAGGACCAAGGAACTCATTTCAACAACTAGTTATTTTCTGCGTTTTGTAAAGTGTTGGGTGTGGTGAAGACACACACTTCACCATATCATCCTCTCTTCTGATTTAGCAAAACAGGTGATACAGCATATCAAGTGAATACGTGTGAAGTTTGTCTATCTCATCAGAACTGGCTGGGACAAACAATGAGCATATATATTAATGACATATTGTTGAACAGAGCAGGAGCAGATTGGTTGTTTGCCTAGCACCCCACGTTTGGTTGAGAGATACAACCCTTAATGGAGGTGAGTATGGTTCATATACTAATGCAAATGTACCACAGTGTCTGCAAGACCATAAGGTGTGATTAAAGTCTGTGTTAAGTTAAAGTATAAGAATTTGTAAGTAAGAGTTTATCATGTAGCAAACTCACAAAAGCTTAGAAAGACTGATGAATGGCAACATTCAAGGATGATGCAAGAAAGTTAACAATGAATGCAGCATATATACTTCATCTGCAATAGGAAGGGTCTGGCCTGAATGATGAGGAACTTGATTTTGCCTGTGACCTCATGGAGGCCAATTTCATAAACTATTTTGATCAGCACTGTATACTTAAACAGCTGATTAGTTTTTTAAAAAACGTGTCCATCTGACTGAAGAATATTTCTCTGGTAACACAACGAAAAAATATGTCCCTTCTTTATATTTCAGGCACTATGATAGACATGTCCTGTCTCCTATATTTCTCTTAAGCCACAACATGTGCCAAGTTTAATGGTTCATATGATGAAATATGCACTTTAAAACAATATACTGATTGGAGGTGGTTGTAGTGGAGGGAAGTTTGTCACGATGAGAGAAAGATGAAGAAGAGAATGGCAAAAACAGAGCAGTGACGAGAAACTTGAAATATAAAATAAATATCACGTGGAAGAGGCAAAGTCTTAGAGATTCCGTTTGACTTAAGCAAGCACTGCTTTACACGATATTAATGTTTTGCATATGATCTGTAACTTCATCAGACACGAACTGTGTTAAATTTGATGATTTCTTATAAACAAAAAGAAATAAAACATACGTGGTAACTTGCAGACACAGTGTTTCCTATTGAACTAGTACAAAGAAAAACAGATTGAGATTTGACCAATAGATCTCAGAAAAAAATGAAAAAAAAAAGTTAAAAAAAATTTTTAATGCTCACTGATATTCCTTTGATAAATAAGTTATTAAATGATATTTGAGAATTATTTACCAGTTGATTAATTCCTTTTTTTCTACTGTCAAATACGCAATATTTATTTGTTTGTAATTAAGTACAAAACAACACAATGGGCTATCCGTGCTATGTCCATCATAGTTATCGAAACACAATTTTTAGTATTATATGTCTGCAGAATTACTGCTGAGCCACTGAGGAACTGCCCAATCCTATTTGATACCAAGACTTGGCTAATTTGTACTATTTTCTAAACCTCCTGTATTAACATGGATAAATCTTGTCCAGTTCGTTCAATTCCTGATAAGTATAAAAATGTTATTGGATAATTTCTTTAGATTTTATACCTTATACAGTGGAGATACCTAATATGGTAGATGTTTTAAATTAACAGCTCATACTAGTAGGACAACAATGATGTCATTATCACTGGCTAGATGCATAGAGGATTATGCATATTTTCTTTTGAATGGTTGTGGTTTTTAAGATTAAAAACACGGTCAGTTAGTGATAAGGAGCACCATTAGATTAGGCCACTAATTAACTTAAAACTACAGACCTATGTCTATCATTAAAGCTTTTATTGCTGAAGTTTTTGGTCGCTGCTGGGTAATTGTTTCTCTCTCTACAGTGAACAGACAGTAGATTATGAAGGTAATTGATTATTTCTTAAACATAGCAATTAATAGTCTAATGTATCATATATTTTAGTTTTATTAAAGGTAATTTTTCCAGGCTGACAGTAAATAGTATTATTATTTTTTAAAATCAACACGTATCTGCACCTTGAATGTTAACCAAAAAGCTACATACAGTTTTTGTTTCAAGGATATTTTGGCCAGTGGAGACTTCAGCCTGAAGAAGGTCTTAGTATTGTTATGACAGCAGAAGTCACGCAATGCTGGGAATATGCGCGCTGTAGTTTCTAGAAGGATAATGAATTTTCCTGACAACTCTAGTTTGTTCGAGGCGCCTCTTTTTAGTATATAAGCCTGGCGAGAAAAAACAGGCGATCGGGGGGGATAAATTAAAGAGATAGGCAGATAGATCGAAGAGATAGATAGATAATTGAGACAAGCGAACAGTAGGCACCGTAAGTAAAGTGTGTGAATCACAGTGATTTATAGCGTGTGCTATAAAAGTTGTCATGTTTAAAGTGACTGTGGAAATTCTGTGTATTACAAAGTTGTATCGAGAAAGAATAAACTAGTCTTAATTAAGAAAGGACTTGTATCGCTGAAGTTCCTCGGAAAGAATTTATACCGGAAATTAACAAACAAGCAGATTAACAAACAAATTGGTGTCAGAGAGTGGGAAGGAAAAAAAATGGAAATGAGATGTGACAAATCAAACTACAACTTAGCAGATTTGATGGCAGCAATACAAGAACAGCAAAAGAAACAAGAAGAATGAGAAAAGAAACAAGAAGAGAGACAACAGCAGTGGCAAGAAAACCTGCAACAGTGGCAGCTCGAACAGCAAAATAAACAAGAGAGATTACAGCAGTTGTTGGAGGAAAAAGAAAATAAGCAAGAAAGAGACTACAGCAGTGGTTGGAGGAGAGAGAAAAGAAACAAGAAGAGAGATTACAGCAGTTGTTGGAGGAAAAGAAAATAAGCAAGAAAGATACTACAGCAGTGGTTGGAGGAGAGAGAAAATAAACAAGAAGAGAAATTACAGCAGTTGTTGGGGGGAGAAAGAAAATGAACAAGAAGAGAGACTACAGCAGTGGTTGGAGGAGAAAGAAAATAAACAAGAAGAAAGTCTCCAACACTTGAGAGAAAGCCAGCATAAACAAATGGAAAAGATTAGTAAATTTGAAAGTGAAT
>NW_013666610.1:230688-235927 GCF_000517525.1 Limulus polyphemus | reverse complement strand
GATTCAGGGCCAGAAAAGGTCAGCTGTCAGAGAAGTTTGAGGGCCTTTGCTGGTACTGTAACAAACCTGGGCACAAGAGAGATCAATGCCGACAAGTTCAAAAAACGGGGAAGATGCCACAAAGTTGTATCAAGAAAGAATAAACTAGTTTTAATTAAGAAAGGACTTTTTTGGCTGAAGTTCCTCGGAAAGATTTTATTCCAGAAATTAACAAACAAGCAAACACACAATAGTATGGAAGCCAAAATTCCATCTCACTCTAGAAACAGGAAGTTCATGAAAGCTAAAACTCAGTCCTAAAGTTGTTTCAAGGCTGTAAATGCAGAGCTACTGTTTTATCCTTAGTAGCTGATGAGAAATTAGGTACATTTCTTGTGATGTTTATCCATTTTCTGATTATATGGGAGGAACAGTTTCCTAGCAAAGTAAGAACAAAATTATAGTTTTGTACAAGTCACTACAACCATTTTATAAGGTGCCCTCTATTCATGTTTAGTTATTGGAATTGCACGTCATATTAAGAACTGAAATAACTTTTCCCGAAGTGAGATAGTGGTTTGATGTTTAAAGGTTTTCAAATTAGTTTAAGTAATAGTTGAGACTTAAAACATGTTTTTCAATTTTGTAAGCCTAAACTTTAAGTAAATTTAAAATAAAAGCTCAAAGTAGCTATAATAAACAAGTTTTAAGTTCTATGTAACATGGTACTTCCTTTAATTATTTAGAAATAAATTATCTTTAACAGCAGCAATAATTGAACTATAAACGACTTTTTTCATCTTTATACACATCAATGTTTTTGTCTTTTTTTGCTCTTTTTTTTTGCTCTTTCATTTTATATTAATGCATCCAACATTTGGGAGAATATGTGAATTTATAAGACCCTAAAAATTGTTACAAGTTTTAATTTACTCTAACTAGGTTCTGTTGGATTGAGTAAAATGGGTTATACATTTCAGAGAAGACACAAGGAAGGTGAAAACTCCTTCTTGTACATGGAAAATAAATTAGACTTACAATATTTAAATATTCTAAAAGTTTGTTTTGTTGAATTTTGTGCACAGGTACTTGAGAGCTACCTCTTCTACCATTACTAATTCTGAAATGATAGGTTTTATGTCAAAAGGGTGTCAATCACAGAATAGCATGCTATCCACTGGGCTGTGCTTGGCACTTTTCTAAAAGAAGTCATGCCAACATCATCTGGTAGACATAGCCTGCTGTAAAAGAAAAAAAAAGTGTTTGAAAGAAGATGACCTGAGAAGATTAACACCATGATTTTTACAGATTCAGCAATAAGCTAAACTACAAAAGACAGGTTAGACTGTTGAATATATAAAATACCCCAGATAAGAAGCATCATTTGTGTGTTTGGATATATGTTTTCATATATTTCCAGTTTTATAATTCAAAATGTAAGAAAATCTCTGTGCTCTTCGTAACAAATAACAAAAAATTCAATTGTGAAAACATGTCAATTTATCATTAGTAAACAGAAGTTGCTTCAACACAGTTTATTACACTATCATACCTACAGCTATGAATTTACTCAAAACATTTACAAAAGCAGAGACTTACAGCAACACACTCAGCATACAATACAAAAATAGTCTTGTCACCCATTGAACAACAGCAATAGCATTAGATTCTAACATGTAAAATGTGTAAGAAAATATACAACAGCAGCTGATACTTGATACTGGTAAATTGCATTAACACCTACAATACACTTTTGTAAAAACAGAAAATTTATTTCTTGTTATGTTATCCATAGATTATATCATGTTATTACTGTAACACTGTGTATGTTTTTCATGGTTTCATATGTCATATTTTAAAGCACCTTCTATTGAGCAGATAAGGAATTCTGGAGCAACTATCAATATCAATGTTTATAGAACAAAAATTAATAGAATAAGTTTCTCAGTTTCAACAGATACTTATACAAGATATTAACATTGTAAACGGAATAGGCATAACAATGGAAGAGGAAATACTTCTGACCTTATCAACACACTTCGATAGTGGACAACATTCTGTAGCTCCACTGACTCTATCACATTTTTTGAACCAAAATCTGATACAGCTTATAAACCATAAACTCATGTTATTAGGCTAAATCAAATTATTTTTGTAAACTTGATGGTTTGAATCTGTTATACAAATAATTTCAAAAATGTAAGTTTGGTAAAAATTAATGAGAACATGTATCATTTAAACAACTGCAAGCCATTTAATAAACTAAATGTTATATTAGTATAAATATAATTAACGTTTGCTACAAACATATGTTAGTACAAAAAAATCAAACAAGTTGAAAGTTTTTCTTATATATGAATCAGTTGAATTTTAATATAAATATATGCCACAGTAGTACATACATACATATATATTCATAGCAATAAGCATACATGTACAACATATAAGGATAAAAACACCCCCACCAGAAACAAACATCTCAGTAAGGTTAAGGACAGAAATTACACAAAATCATCACATAAAAGTTATTTTCCATAAATTTTTACATAAGTAGTATTCATTCTCAATTAAGTGAGATGGTCGGTTTTTTTTCTGAAATCAAAAGTTCTAAAATACAAAGTATGAATTATTTTTCTTAAAGAGAGTCATTTTTCAATAAATGAAGAGCCAAGTTACTTTTTTTATGGCCAACCCCAAAAAATGCTTTAGATGGCCATCATAATATATGGATATAAAAAACTCTCTCTCTCTCCAACAACACCAATGATTGTAAAAATCAATCTATTATCACAATTTCAAGCAATGTGTAAGCAATACCACAAAAAGAGTTAACTCTTTTTATGAAAACCACAACTTGTAATATTTAATTTTACTACGTAGACATTCTGAATAATTATCACTCCATTTTCTTCCAATTATTGAACAGCTTATTACACCTTTTTTTTAAATTTCATCAACAAACCAAAATATCTTGTAGAAGTACAAAGATGTCTGTCAAGCTGTCTTAAAAATGACAACTGGATGTGAAAATATGGTCCAAAGAGACTAAATTCAAAATAACACATTCTAGAATTTTTTAATGCTCAACAATTCAAATCCTAAAAGGAAAACCACCTTGCATCTAGTTTTTCAGCCTGTTTTCAACATGACTCTTAACTCTAATTTCATCCAAGTGTTAAGTGAATTAACATATTTTTTTTTCTTCTAGTTTTGAAACATTTCAAAACGGCTATATTTTGAGATATGATCGCCACAAAGCATCTATATAACATAGTAGATATTTAGGATAATATCAGAATAAAGGAGGTTTTTCCACTGCTCCTGTGGTACATTAACAGTAATATGCAAATAAAAAAAAAAAGGGAGAGGAGGAGGAAAAAAGGCAAAGGAAAATAACATTTTTGATCATATTAGTACAAAGAATGATCGGCATTATCTTTGAGAAGACATTAAAACTTGATGCTCAGCTAAGCATACATTGGGCAACAACTTCACAGCAAGAAAGTGGACAAGTTAGTTAGGAATGTCTCATTATTGGATAGAAAGACAGAAAATAATTTGGAAGAAATGTTAATGCTGACATAAGTTATGAACAAGATTAAGAGGAGTGAGGAAAATTCTAAACAGGAAAAGCTTGTGAGAAGGCAGTACAAGTGATCTTTAGTTAAACACTTTCTAAAAGAAGACTACACAATTTTTGATACATAATTTTAGATTAGAAACATGCGCACACACACACACACACACACATATATATATATGATCTCACATGCAAGTGTCAGTTTCAAAATAATATGTCAGCATTGTACTAAAATTCCACTTTACCAGATTTTCTTTACATTCAAACATTTTTCAGTTTATATCAGCTGTTTATTTCATATGTGCTAAAAAAAATGTGAAGTACTGATAACTGTTAAAAGGTCTTTTCTACTGTTCTCAACTTTACGTTGGTCCATTAACATTTGTAAAAGTTAATCTAGTAAGAATCATGTGTTCAGTTTTCAAAATAGGTGTAAAAGCTTATATAACTTAGTAATCTGATTTTTATCATAATTTTTTTTTAAAATATAGTTATGATTCAGTTAATGACAATATCAAACTGGACCTTTGTTAAGCTGGAATTATCTGATGATAAAAAAACAGTACAGAATTTTGTGTCACGAGTCTGTATATCTATTATTATGTTGTTTCATCCTAAAGAATGTTTAAAGATGTACAATATGTTAGGGTTATATCACAGTAAAGATACATATGGTGAACAAATTAAGTGTTCTATTGTTTTATTATGCAACACAGTGTAACAATTCCCCTACTATGATTTTACTTTGATTACAAAACACAGTATATTTAATTTACATATTTAGCATTACCTTGAGCACAAATGTAATGTTCTTTGAGAGTCAAGTTTTATTTTACAAGTTGTCTGCACACATTTGCCATAATGGAGGGATAACTAACATTTTTTTTACATCATCCCCAACTGCCTTGTTTGTGGAGGAATATGATGTTCAATAAATGAATAATTAGCACCAAGTAGGAAAAGAATGCTTTGTAAGTAACCAGCTTTAGTTAAGAATAGATTTTAAAGATGTCACCATAATTTTGTTATTGTTTTTTGCCAGATAATAGTTGTATCAGAATTAAGAAAGTCTAAAAAAAAATAACCCATCTTTCTCTAACAGCATACAAAAACAACAGATGAACTATACAAAAAAAAAAAATTCTAATTCAATCTTCTAAAACAGATAACATTCAAATGATCTTCTTTCTAGCTATTCTGTCATAGATTATATATACACAAGATTCTACTTTCTTACTATACTGATACAATCTCTGAAAAACTCTTTCAATACTCAAAACATTCACAGACCATACACAAGATTTTACTTTCTTGCTAATGTTGACACAATATCTGAAAAACATTATTTCAACCCTCAAAAAGATGTCGTAGTAAAAAGTAAAAAATCATCCTAAATATAAGGGCAGTCTAAAATATATTCATCTTGTTTACACATGTATGGATAATTTTGTATTCTATGCACAAAGGTAGTTTTGTATGCCTAGAATTAAAATTCAGTCCATTTTCTAGTAACACAAGTTTTGTTTGTGGCTATACTTTACAGCCTTGTGATACAAGTATACAGTATTCTTGTTTCTGGATATACTTTACAGCCTTGTGATACAAGTATACAGTATTCTTGTTTCTGGATATACTTTACAGCCTTGTGATACAAGTATACAGTATTCTTGTTTCTGGATA
>NW_013666610.1:229869-230674 GCF_000517525.1 Limulus polyphemus | reverse complement strand
TATATATATATATATATATATATATATAATGATTTTTTTCTGATAATAACTATACATATCCTTTTCAGTACAAGGAAGGAATCATTGGGACCCCAGACAGAAGAGTTCTGTGAAA
This sequence comes from Limulus polyphemus, assembly GCF_000517525.1. NCBI lineage: Eukaryota > Metazoa > Arthropoda > Merostomata > Xiphosura > Limulidae > Limulus > Limulus polyphemus. The sequence goes on along the minus strand of NW_013666610.1, from coordinate 230,559 downwards.
GAATCAGAGCACTAAGGTTCATAATTTCTTTTGTATGCTTGTCTGGGAAAGTGATTTATTTACTTGCTTAGCTGAAAATTCATTGAAATAGTGAAATTTTGATTCACTCCATAAACAGTCTGGTGTATCTAAATATATTTGATCATTTTGTAACAAGCTATAACCTTGTAATAATAAACTATCAAAGTTCTGTCTCTGATTACAAACAATTCTAGCTCACTGTGTAGCTTTACAACAAGTAAACAATGAAAACAGCATAAAAATATATATATAAAACATTCCAAACTATAAACTTTTAGAAAACACCAGTCGATATTAATTAATTAGTTTTTCAACAAGGACTGATAAGACTCAATAATAAATTCTTTTTAAATTTTAAGTAACTCAGTTCTGAAGTTTTAATTTTCTTGTTTCAATTCTTTTACAAGTGTAGCATTAAAACTTTCTATATTACATATATACAGATCCCTACTTTCTTTATAACTTTTTATTATACTTGCTTGTTTCCTTTTTATTAGCTATATTTTTGTGCACCAGCAATACCAGGCATGAGATGTGCAAATATCCAATTTGATTTTATTACTCATCAAGATCTCTACCAATCTACCCTCAAATCTAATTATACGCTCAAAGTAGCACTTCATTCATTTTACACACACACACACACACACACACACACACACACACACA